>NC_056729.1:463062421-463150665 GCF_019279795.1 Protopterus annectens
TACATCTGTAGAATGTGTAATGAGGATATCTTACATCTGCAGGATGTATAATGAGGATACCTTACATCTGTAGATTGTATAATGAGGATACCTTACATCTGTAGAATGTGCAATGAGGATATCTTACATCTGTAGGATGTATAATGAGGATACCTTACATCTGTAGAATGTGTAATGAGGATATCTTACATCTGCAGGATGTATAATGAGGATACCTTACATCTGTAGATTGTATAATGAGGATACCTTACATCTGTAGAATGTGCAATGAGGATATCTTACATCTGTAGGATGTATAATGAGGATACCTTACATCTGTAGAATGTGTAATGAGGATATCTTACATCTGCAGGATGTATAATGAGGATACCTTACATCTGTAGATTGTATAATGAGGATACCTTACATCTGTAGAATGTGCAATGAGGATATCTTACATCTGTAGGATGTATAATGAGAATACCTTACATCTGTAGAATGTGTAATGAGGATATCTTACATCTGCAGGATGTATAATGAGGATACCTTACATCTGTAGATTGTATAATGAGGATACCTTACATCTGTAGAATGTGCAATGAGGATATCTTACATCTGTAGGATGTATAATGAGGATACCTTACATCTGTAGAATGTGTAATGAGGATATCTTACATCTGCAGGATGTATAATGAGGATACCTTACATCTGTAGATTGTATAATGAGGATACCTTACATCTGTAGAATGTGCAATGAGGATATCTTACATCTGTAGGATGTATAATGAGGATACCTTACATCTGTAGAATGTGCAATGAGGATATCTTACATATGTAGGATGTATAATGAGGATACCTTACATCTGTAGATTGTATAATGAGGATACTTTACATCTGTAGAATGTATAATGAGCATACCTTACATCTGTATAATGACACCTTATATCAGTAAGAAACTCTATTTTATCCATTTAACATTCAACTACATTGTCCTTTCTGTCCTACAGTATCTTTTACTTTTTAAAGTAAATATTGTATGTGTTATTTTCTGTATGTGATTACTGTTTTACTGTATTGTGACTATTTTTATAAGTAGCTGTCTCTTATCTACCTCTCTGGAGCTTTTCTTCTTGGGTCTCTGCTAAAAATGGGTATTCTGCCCAGCCAGACTAACCCAGTCAAGAAACGTCAAATAAATAATTAAATAAGTAAGTAAATAAGTAAATAAATAATGCAATGGAATGCTTCCTTAACAACAGGTGGAAATGGTTTGGAAACAATATATTTTCATAGCTCATAAATTTCAATTACCAGTCAAAACAAACATTTGGGAAATTCATCTTTGAGAGAAAAATGCATTAACACAGTTTCAAAAATATGTTTTCCATGGGGGACCAATACACTACACCAGTTATGTAGGGAGTTTCACTAATTTAATCTCCACCCTTCATAGGTTCATAGGTTTATAATAAACTAATGGGCAACAAAGCCTTTATAAGCCTAGCCTTGTAACCCAGCCCAGTTTTGTCCCCGAGTACCTCTGAAGCCTATATGATGGAGTATGTTAGTAAGAATGTAGCTAAGGGTTATATGGGGGGTGGTATGTTACTTTGGAATTAGTTTACTTATAGATTCATAGGCTAAAAATGAACCCACCACTCGTTTACATACTACTGTGATTCAAATTATGGTTGCTGTGGCCACAATGCAGAGTATTTACCACTGTATGATCAAGGCAGGCTCTCTGGAGAGGAGCTATCAAACCCAGGCCATGGCGGTGAGAGCGGTTCTATATTATAATCTTGAATTTTTAGAACTTCGAATCATTAAAGATCGAACTTTAGTGATCGAAGTCTTAAAGCATCAAAACCAAAAAAAAAAAATACTAAATTAAAAAAAATAAATAAACAGTGTGTAGGCGGGGGGGGGGGGGCAAGCCCTCCTGCACCCCCACACCCCACTAGTTAAATATACCAACTCCGAGAATGCACTACATAGAAGTAAATGGAAATCTCCTCCTACAGAGATTTTCTGTTTAAATGTTCAATGTAGTGCGCTTTCGGTATTCTCATATCGACAATATCGTATTCAATATTGTCAGGCTTCGAGATTTTAATATAGACCCAGTGAGAGCACCACATCCTAGCTACTAGACCACCAGGGACCTCCCCATAATATAATCAAATTCTAAAACACTGGATTTCAGGAGGAAAAGGAACTTTTCCTTTTGCAATGATCATCTAGTGAAAATGCAGTTTGATCAAGAATAAATTCTAGTCTGATTATTAACTCCTCAAAATGTAATTGTGCATTTCACAAGAGATGTACATTTGCTGCAGAGCTGACTTGAACTGTAGCTAATTGTATAACTCTTGTTACCACTTTTTTTTCTATCACTCCAAAGCACACTTGAAAGAGATAATCTGTGAAATATCTACTGGTTTGAACTCAAGGTTGTACATGCTAGTGCTAGGCCTTAGCACTGAATTAATCCCAATAAAAATATCATGCTTTACATGGAAGCAAAGATTAAAATATTTCATAACCCTTTCCTTACCTGAAAGAATAAACTTATTACAATGATATTTTATGAGACTGTTTTCAATAGAAATACATTATTACCTTTCTGATCTCTCTAGCTTAAAAAAATCAAGATGATTTGTCAAAACTTGTTATGAAGAGGGACATCATCCTCAGTGATAACATGGGATTTAATTATGGCCAATAAAATGTAATTGTGAGTTAAGTTCCTGACCTGCAGTTTTCACATTTGCCCATTTATGTCTCAATTTATTTTTTACTTTGAATACCAAGGCCTCTTGTTCTTCTTTGATTTATTTAATGTGACTTGGCATACTAGAGCCACTACCTTTCTGGAGTTATTTTCATCAGATAGTGTTGCAAATTGCATTGATCTATAATGTTTCAAATTGCACCGTTCATCCTCTGTTGTACATTCTTAAAATATTTTGTCATTTTTTTCTAGGAGGCTTTGCCATTGCTGCCTGCCAATCATTAGCCCATTCTTGACCAATCAGCCTAATCCTTTCCCCATCATGTGAGGTGAGAGTTGACTGGCAAGAGACATTTTATAGTCAGACATCAGGGTTGGTTATAGATTGTCACTCTTTTGATATCCCCTTGTTTTCACACCCCATACTCCAGAGAGAGGATATGCAATAGGCATCAATATCCACTGACCCTCATGCAGATGGCAGCTGGACTGCCAGACCCACTCACAGGAAACACCTTCTGTTTGTTTTCTTGGTCTCCACCAGGGAACTCAACCAGACAGCATGCGTTCCAGAGTGCATTTCCCCTCATCCCTAGGATGGACACACTTCTCTCTCTGTGCTGTTAAGTGCTCAAGCCTACATTCAAACTCTGGTACCTAAGCCATAGTCAGGACTGCATTCCTCTATGACACTTAGGAAAGGGAAAAGATTTTGTTCTTTAATGCAAAACAATTATTTTCATAGACTCAAATTCTCCTCTCCAGATGGTGTCAACCAACTATTATACAGGAGTCAAATAAGGAAAAAAACTAGTTACTTATATAGCTGATGGGCAAATAGGTGGTTTAAAATCAGAGATTGTGATGCAATCTTTCTCACCTTCATATTTTTCCAATTTTTCCATTCAATAGAAAATTCAGAGATTAAGAAAACTATCTGGTATCAACAAGGAAACTGAAATCGCTAAAGAACGTAAGAACACAGGAACACAGGCAAGTGATAATGAGGACCATGAGATGCCTAGACATAAACACCTTTAAGTAGACATGCTTCAAATTTTGTGCCTCCCTTTTCAAGCACTTAATAGTGCTTACCTCCCAAATCAAGCAGGGTTATACACGACAATCCCGGTGTAAATTTGTGTCTATCCATCCAATCATCAAGACTAACTTGTGAGGATATTGGATGTTGTTTTCTGTGCTAGCGTGACTGGCTGAAGTTTTGTAAATATTTGTAAATAATTGTAAATGATCCTGTGTTATGTATACCAGCATGACTAGCTATATTTTTGTAAATAAATTTATGTTTTTTGATTACTACTTTGATTTATGTAAGATGTTTGAATCAAACAGTGTTCTTCTGGCTGACCAAATGTACATGCTTTTCAAAAGAATTCTGAATGCAGGTTATGCCAATCAGCTGACCTAGATGTGATGTTATCAGTTGCCAGAGCTGAAAGGAATAGAATCTCCACAGCAGCTGTTTTGTTTGCTTTTTAAAGTCTGATATGAGAGAATAGAATTCTTATAACAGCTTTCTGTGACTTTTAAAAAATTCTGCAATAAAAGCAGATGCAGAGTCAGTTTGTCAGTTTTGTAGTAGTTGTTGTAGTTGTTCTGTAGATAGTTGTTGTTTTCCAGATCAGTAGCTATCATTCAGTTTGCTATCCAGAGCTATTCAGCAATAATAGTAGGAATTATTATTCTAGTAGCTGAGGACCAGACAGCAGCCTGAAATGTGGACATAAATTCTTATCTTGCCTGGCAGAAGTAAGAGTATCATCTTGCCTTACTGAGTTAATTAATTTAGACAGGGACACTTACCCCGGGATTCATGAAGCTTGCGCCAGGTGCAGGCGTAGCGTTGGCGATCTAACACCAAATATGGCTGCCGAGCGATTCAGGTACAAGCTGTTTCCGTGTGCACTACCTGCGTGCGCCACACCCGCACAGCTTCCAGCGCCTGTATGCTAATCACCCCATGCACAGCAGTGTAGCATGCAAATGAAAGTAAATAGCAATACAGGAAGTGGTGCAGGCATAGTGTAAGCATGCAGAAATGTAAACCGAAAAAAAATGGTTTACATTTTTCAAACATAAAATCGGAGCCATGACAGCTGGACCAAACACACGTATTATACTGTTAATATATGCCAATGGCTAAATATATAGACATTGGCATAAAACAACATGCATAAAATATGAAAAAGAACATTTAATATTATACCAACACTAACGCGAAGTTAAAGCGCAGGGCATCAGTGCGCAAAGGGGATTGCAAGGAATATACAAAAATATAGAATAAAACTGCAATGAAACACATATCACGATTTCCCCATAATAGTCAATGGCAGGCATGCTACACCATACTCATGGCGCAAGGGTTGCTAAGGGGCAGTGACAGTGTTATGCGCAGTAGCTAGGAATTAGTTGACAATGCCATGCTAATGAGAGGAGTAATACTGAATCGCAGATTTCCCACTGGTGTGAGGATGTACAAAACAGGGTAGCATTATAACACCAAGGTGAGCCCTTGAGATAAAAATGACATCAAGAGAGGGGTGTGTTGCCATTGCTGTAAGCACATTGGAGCATTGCTAACCCAGTTTGCCTGTTGCTAAGCAAAGCTGCAGGATAGGGGTGTGTTGAAGTAGCCATAGCTTGGCTTAGTTGAGAGCACACAAGGTAACCGAATGTGCATGTGAACATGGATGAAACCGCACTGTAAACCCGGTAAACGCATGTGTGTGGTGTGCACCAGAGCAGAAACAGGAAGGATACAGGAAAAAGCTAAGGAAATGCTGCAGCATGGAAATAGGAGTACAAATGAGTAATTAACACCTAGGAACCCACAGTGGGCCATTGACAACAGCTAACAAGGCTGCTAGCAGCTACCTGCAGAACAGGAAAGGGGAGGTGCCATACTGCAAAGAAAACAGAACTGTCACAGCAGAACAAAGCAAAATTGCAGTAGATCAGCTACATAACACATTTTGCAACACATTCCTGGGTAGGGAAAGTACAAAACAAGAAAGCCAGCAGCTGGATGCATGCCTGTCAATGGGAGGGAATTCGGGTTGAAAAGTGAAATAAAGGGCAACATATAAATCACGGCAGGCAAGCATAATTCAACAACAAAGGCCCCACAATTGCAGTACTCACTGTAAAACCAATAATTAAGATACCCTAAAATTGCACATACACACCCAATGACATCAGCAGCATCCAAAGCACAATAGTATAAAGTGTGAAACCACCTCACACACACTTGTGTATTCCCAAACACTCTGCACCATCGGTGTGAACAGACGGGGAACTTTTAAAATGTACAAGTTAGGGGCTGCCATAGCTTGATTCATCAGCATGTGTTGGAGACTGAATGTGGTGTGGAGGAAGATGCTGACAACCACCTCAGGCACCGGAGGAGGAGAAGAGTTTTCAGACCAAGGGTAACCTACCAGGGGCTAAATGATCTGGAGATAGTAGAGCATTACAGGGTGGACAGGGATGCCATACAGCAACTTGTTGAACTGTTCCGGCCATGCCTTAGAGTGAGAAATAACAGAGGGGAACCCATCCCAGTGGACACGAAGGTATGTGTAAGCTTGAGAATACTAGCCACAGGTACCTTCCAAAGGCCAACTGGGGATATCCTGGGGGTCTCACAGGCATCAGCATCAAGGATACTCCACCAGTTCCTGGATGACATGTTACCACATGCCAATGAGCACATATACTTACGCCGAACGCAGGAGGAGTTGGCCAGCAATATGCGTCTCTTCCACCATGTGGCAGAATACCCGGAGGTACTGGGTGCAATAGACTGCATGCACATACACATCAAGTCACCACCTGGTGAGCAGGGTAGGCACTACATAAACCACAAGGGATACCCCCTCTATCAACTGCAAGGTTGTGTGCAATGCCCAGGGCATTATCATGGATGTGTGCACTGGCAGCTCTGGAAGCTATCACGACTCCCACATCTGGCATGCCTCACAGCTGTATCAGGTATTTGCCAGGGGGGACATCCCATATGGCCACTTGGTGGGGGATGCTGGCTATGCACTGGAACCGTGGATGATGACTCCCATCAGAAATGCACACACACCCATGCAAGAACGCCATAATGAGGCACATGCACAAACCAGAATCATCATAGAGCATGTGTTTGGGATGCTGAAATCACAGTTTCATTGCTTGGACATATCTGGTGGAGCCTTGCAGTACTCTCCAGGCACAAGTGCCCACATCTTCATAGTATGTGCCATGCTACACAATATGATCGTGCGGAAACAGCTGCAACAGGGACAGAATGGTGAAGGCCCTCACAGCCCGCCACCATTGCCAACGGCCCCACAGGCACAGAGGTACTCAGACCATGAACACCCTGAGCCAGCCCCAGTAGGCAGATGGAGGCGTGCCCAGTATGCCCATGCCTTGGCAAAGAGGGAATGTATAGCACACACACTGACAGTGTAGGCACCTATGGACTGACACCCTTCTCCACCTGCACACACAGTAAACATGGATGGCACACACACAAGACCACCTGTAAATTGTCATGTATAGGCGGTCTACTGTGTGCATCTTACAGAGGCAGCCCTCAACTATTGCACACACAACTGCTATTGGCACAAAGTAAGTCAACAAATGAACAGTAAATTAAGTTATCAGCATGTGCTGATACTGTATGTATTGGTTCATAGGTACATAGGTAGGTACTTGGCTAACTGCCCGAGGCCATTCATACGCCTAGCCGAAATGTGTCAGCTGTCACCACCCCATTGATTAACTAACTGTCCCTCTGTGGAGCAGAGCCAATTGTGGGATCCACGGGGTGTACCCACTGTTCCCCATCCAGTCTGCAAGGTGTCCCTGGAGTGTTAGTGAGGGGCTCCATATAATGTAATCAGGGATGTAGTTCCAAAGCATGGGGAGTACCTATAACAGGAATCTGTCACTCCAGCATCTTCCAGTTATGGTTGTGGCAAGGTTTAGCTCATTACAGTGTGTGGCTCACTGTGACATGGATTCCCATAGGTGGAGCATATCCATTAAGCCTGACTTGGACATGGCTTTGTTGGGCAGCAAAGATCACCTCTGAGTAAACGAGATGCCACTGAGTAATGCAAGAGTTAATGCAGTCTGGCAGCATAGGACACATGTATGAGGCCAGTATTGCTCTTGGCGAGGTATTTTCGCGAACCCTCCAACTGTTGGATGTGTCTTCTGAGGTACATCCCAAATGGGTTATCATACTCGATGATGGGATTGATAAGTGATGAGTAAAGGGGCACAATAACCTCAGTATGCCTAGATGCAAACCCTTAAGTAATCAGATGACCTACAAAGATGGATGGCCTAATTACTTTGGAGACATGATTGTCAAAGGAGAGATCACTATCTAATGTAGTCCCCACATACCCATTACCTCGTCTGTATTAAAGTGGCTGCCACTCATGTGTTAATATGTGGGTGTTTAGTTTTCTCAACATGGAATGACCATGCAGTTCATGGCCTTTAGCTGGAGGCCATGACTGTGACATCCTGTGTTGGTCTATGTGAGGCCCCTTGAAGGATGTCTGTGACAGCTGGACTGTCAGTTATGGCTCCCAGTTTGCAGTAATCACCAAACATGGCCTGCTGTAGTCCACCTATGTTTGCCTGTACCTCTGAGAAGTATATGGCAAACAGTAGAGGTCCCAGGACTGAGTCCTGTGGGACACCAGTTGTGACTGGTTAAGAGTTGGACCTGGAGGCTGCTAGGCTTACCATGTGGGTTCTGTATGTAAGCCTGTTGGCAACCCAACCTTTGATGTATGGGTGTATGTGCTGGCTGGTGAGTTTATAAACAGTACCTGAGTGGGGAATGGTGTCATAATCCTTAGCGAGGTCCGGGTAGTATGTGTGAACTACCACATCCCACCCCTAAAGTCTAGGTGACTGTAAGACATCAAACAGGTTCAGTAGGCATGATCTGCACTCAATCAAGCAGACCTAGGTTGGATCGAGTGTCTGGAGGTAACTAATGTCTCTTTTAATGAGCTCCATGATGATGCGCTCAATAGCCTTGCAGACCAGGCTAGTCGGGCTTATAGGGCAATAGTTCCTGGGGTCCATTGTGGCGCCACCTTTGTGGAGTGGGATCACTGTTGCTGTGCCCTACTCTGTGGGAATGTAGCCTGTAGAGTCTGTGTTTGAACAGTGTGTTTAGGTGAGGGGTTAGTTCATTTGGAGCTCATGTAAGACATAGCCTGGGACATTGAGGCTGTATTTGTGGCTTTGGATAGGGCTGTTTTATCCTGTTTGTCGATGATTGCTGTGGCCATAAATTCTTCTGGTATGGTTAAGGGCCATTTAGGGGTTGAGAGGGGTGTGAAGTTTGCACTGAACATGTCTGCCAAAATGCTGGCAATACCAGTCCATTCAGTGTATTTTGTGCCAGTCTGCACCAACTCTGAGCAGATCTGAGAGTTCCCACTTAGGTTCTTGACATAGCTAAAGAACGATTTATTGTTGTCTGTAGGGTCCTTGGGAAAGTTTCTTTTGAAGCTAGCCTTGGATGATTTCATGAAGGATCATAGTTTCTTGCTGATACTGATCAGGGATGTCTGTCCTTCTAGAGATTTCACTCTTATCTGTACTAGTTACCTCCTACTATTGTAGAGCCTGTGTATGGCAGGGGTCCACCAGACCAGTTTCCTGTTCTTGGAGGAGTGAGTCTAGGTTAGACTTAGGATAGCACGATCCATGCATTCCTACAGATGATCATCGAGTGCCTTTGTATAGGTTTCAGCATCTTGGACAGCATTGTCCATTGGCGTGGGGGCTGGGAACCATTCCACCTCAGGCATAAGCAATGTGAAGTCTGCTTTGGAAAAGATTTTTACTGTGGTTTCCTTGTTTGGGTTGTGGACAGAATGTGAATATCCAGAGTGATTATTCTATGGTCTGATCTAACCAGCGAGTGGTTGACGTCGGCTGTGGAACAGTGGTTGCCCATGTTGGTGATGACCAATTCCAATATGTTGCTCCCTCTGGTGGGGGTGTAGACCAGTTGTTCCAGGGCATTTGTGTCGAGAAATTCTAGGAAGCGCTGGGCAAGGAAATTAGTACTCGAGTAGTTCTCCCAGTTAATGTTTGGGTAGTTGACATCACCCAGTATTAGGGTGTTTGGTAGGACTCGCATATTTCCCAGTGTCCCCGGAAATGCGGAATGTGGGTCCTGGGTCATGGTGGGTGATCTGTAGTAAGCTACAATTTAGATTGCAGTGTTTCCCATTGTCAGTTGCACTTGGATGATCTCTGATGCATCATGCTGCGCCACTAACCTGGAGGTGTGAGTATCCTTGATGAATATGGATACACCCCTGCCTTTTGTGTTCCGATCCGGGTTCTGTGGCCGAAAGGTGTGGTATGAGTTATAGCCTGGTGGTGCTGGGGTGCTCTCTGGAACCTTAAACTGGGTGTCTGTTACTGCACAGATATTGATGTTCTCCATACTGAGGAGTGCCTCGAGTGTGTGCAATGTGAGCTTTAGACTTCTGGTGTTGAGTAGCAATACCTTCAGTTTCTGGTTACTTGAGCTATGTACGGTGGTGGATTTGTCTTATGAGCCTTGCCTAAAAGTCCACCTTGCCTAATATCCACCTCTCTACTATTGTTTGCAATCAATGACAGCTGTGCATGTGCACATGTTCTGCAAATGTGTACTGACCCTTGTTACAGGCCTGTGCCAAATGGCTATGTACACACCTACATAGAGTGGATATTGACAGTAGAGACACGCTGGTTGAACGTGTAGATTTGTGTAGCTTAACCTCTCATTGCCAGATGAGCAGCTGCTTGGAAATATGTTGACAGTACTGGTAATGAAACAGGGTGCATATCATCTTTAACTCCAGTGTGACATCTGCAGTAGGCATGTAAGATGTAGGAAACTGCTGCCCATGTGTAATAGCAGCTTCATAGGTGATGGCGTATACTACCTGATTATATCCTGATCATGTCGATAGTGGCAGCAGAGTCTATTGATATTTGACTCTGTGTGGGGAGTGGGTGTCTGTGCAATGGTTCTCTTGGGTATGTGAGTTTATACCCAGACAAGGATACAGCCCTGTTCACACTTGCAACATCTATAATCAACTATCAGGATGTGATGTGGCCCTCAGAGGGGGATTGCTACTAAAGGTAGCTACCATGTTCCTGTAATAGCTAGTGTTGCCACGTCCATAACTCAAATATTTACATGTGAGCATCACTGTCTAAAACATCTTCATAAGCAGTAAGTATACTAAATACAGTACGTGGTACTTGTAGTACTCAATGCTCATAAAGGCATGTCCACTACTCAGCTACTGGTGTTTACTAATGTCAACTTTGTGTATGTGGCCATTCTGGGGGAATGCAATCTCTATGCCATGTACACTGCCAACCCCGCCTAACACCACAACCCACACATTGTCTGGGATGCAGCTACAGGGGTGATCTTGGAGGCAGTCCATACTACACCCATGACTCGACTAGACAGTCAAGAGGTGTAGGTTAACACATGTATCTCATCACCACAACCAACACATACCCTTACCAGAACACAGTAAGGACACACACACATTCCACTAGATAACACACACATCCACAAAGGCCTCTAAGTATCTGGCCAAGCAAGAGGCCTCCCAAGTTGGAATAGACAGATAACAGAATACAAAGACTGTACGACATAGTTCCCATAATTGTGTCACACCTCAGAACACGTGGCCGGAAACATAGCCAACAGTACTCATTTGTGAACGCAAACCCTAGCACTATGTTACACACCAAGCTATATGAGGGCAAACATACTGTCAACTGCCTGTCTGCCATGATTAGCTACATACCCATACACTCCAACCACCTTTAGAACTATACACATGTCTCTGGCATATACTATGTTGCTGTGCAGGACCTGTGATGCAGTAGCCTGGACTGCATGGAAACACATGTAGGAACTGTCAGGTCATGTAGCCCATGTGGGTATGTCCCAAGGCCTGAGTAGCATTCTGCCAGTGGCCAGAATGATGCAGCAGTACAGGGTCAAGGACTGTATTCCACAATCGTGAAATTTACTGGTGTAATTCAAAGAGTATCCAGCATCTCTCTGCCTGGGATAACATGGTTGATAAATCATGATGCTTTGCCAGACGGGGCCTACACCTGTCACCCCTGAGAATCCGGATACTGGCAATGGCCCATGCATTCCCTATAGTGCCCTCATCATACCAGGTTCAAGTGAAAGTCCACTGGTGCAACAGGGACAGCCAAGAAATAAACTGTGGGTCTTGCTACTCAATTATACAAATCAGGTACTCAATATGGACTCACGGCAATCTGAAACATGGAGAACATATCTGTGCAGTGATTGAGATATGGTTCAATGCTTTGGAGAGCACCCCTGCATGACCACGTTATAACACATACCTCACCTTTTGGCCAATATCCTTTATTGGAACACATGGGCCACAGGTGTGTCCAACTTCCTGAGGGATATGTACACACCCATGCAAGGTGCACTTGCACAACGTAAGTTGCATTATGCTGAGCAACTACCTTTGTCCCAAAGTCTAATCCAAATTGCACCTTATGACAGATCATCCACCATGCCTCAGAAATCCCAACTGTCATTGTGCTGTAATGGGGAATAGCAGTTGTGAGACAGAACACCATAATCATGGCCACTCAGCTATCCTGTCATGAACCGGGAAGACTCATCATGTACCAACACATGTGCTCAATGCATGTTGGATGTTATCAAAACCAATGACCTGGATCACCATAGTCACACCAACAGGGCTAACATTATGCCACACATGGTCAGTTTTCAAAGCCAATGTTATGCTCATTAAGAGTGAACTGGTGACTGTCATGGCACCCATGCAGATGTACAATGCATGTGCAAATGCTGGATCCTACACAAATGCACTTTAGGCACTCACATATGTACAATGATCGTGCCATTGAAACAGAAACAGGATTCAAACAAACACAACCATGAAGGCAAACCGCTGGTACCCTGCCTTAAACTGTAACACAGAAGGTAGTAACTGTTGCAAGGTTCAACACATATGAGTGGAAGTTCATCCATGGTCAGCCTCAGTAAGATGCAGATACACCATATAATGTGACGCAAAGCTACTGTGAAATTATTCATCCACATATGAGGCCAAACACAGAGGATTCCATAGCTGTGTCATGAAACATAATGGCAACAACAAGACCTGCTGTGCTTCACAGCACTATGGCATGAGAGGCACTGCACCTCTGGAAATATCACCTGTTCAGCCAGATAGGGTATTGGATAACATAAACACACTGCCACCCCCAACAGGTACACATTCATATATCCATGCACACTACAGAGCCCCTGTAATAACAACTATGCGGGTACAAGATGCACTCTCTAATGCCATACATACAGGCTGCAGGGGACCTGTCCACATTCCAGGTTATATCTTACACAAATGTCAAAACACTCTGCTCCCCACATAAACATCTCGTACAATCATAGCTTCATGTCAGGCTGTGTACACACTCAATGGTGCACGGCAACAGTCATCTGTTAATGCTATCAATATCCGAGGGACCCTGGTATGTGTACAGCTGACCTGGTTACAAACAGTGTTATCATTGCATTGCATAACACATAATGTAACTGTGTCAGTACATGGGTACTCTGCACAGTTGTTGTAGGGCTAGGTACAGTCTACCAGTCAAAGGTTACTTGGTGTTGTTCCATTACATGTCATACCACATGTATGGATGTGTGTCGGTGGTCTGAGGACATGGTGGTGTCTGAGGATTACATCCTAGAATACAGCTTTTGACACTGTGACCTGCACCTGGCTTATCTGTGATGATATATGTTGGAGTACTGGTCTGTACATGTGAGTAGCCATTATGAATGTGGGGACACCACCACCTGGAGTGGTCCGTACCAGTGTTATGGCCCACATGTCTGGTTCTGAGTTATATAGTGGTAGCGATATTGTACACAACAGAGCCATCAGCCAGGTGTTCCTCACTACACAGATGTCAGTATTCCCCATTGTAGGTTCAACAGTGAGCAGCTGTGATTATGACAGCAACACATCTGCCATTCAGTTGCTATTCTTAGCATGAAATCACTGTAAGTAGTATTGTGCTTGGTATAGACTGATACATCTAAGGTGTCGGACAACAGCAGGTGTTGTGTAGATGACCAGTGTCAGATACATGTAGTGCAGGGTTCCTGCTAACAATGACAACTACTAACACCGGAGACCATTACAACATGTTCTGTATGTCTAACTGTATGAGATTTGCCACTGTGGCCTTCTGTGTTTAGAATCAGAGTGCATCCGAAACAGCCCTGTGCTACTAAGTGTATGAGCATGACCAGTATAACCTTGTGTATTTGGACTCATAGTGCATTCCAAACAGCCCTGTTCTACTGTGTGTGAGCATGCCCACTGACATCTAGTGTAAGTTATGTGCTTCTATTTGTATGAGCATGGCGCTTGTAACCCTGTATAGTGATAGTAGTTGTCCATTCTACAGAAGGGCATACTCCTGTTCGGGATGGACTCCTACAATAAACACACAGGTTCACAGCTATGTACATCATAACTGTCAGCATCCCTGTTGATGTCCACAATCCTAGAAGGTCATGATGACTGCCTTGGAATGTGTAATCTCTGTGGCACAATTCGTAACTGCGTAGTACTGTAATAGTGATCTGTAGATAGGCAGGTGTTCTGATCCCATCACTGGTGTACGTGTGTGTATGTTCATCTACTGGTGGACAAAACAATGTTATTAGAGTACTCACACTCCGTACGATTCCTATACTCAACTTTGGCAAGGCTGATGATGTTACCCACCTAGGAATACTTCTCTGGGATTGCTGTGACCCAGTAATCTTGATAGCACATTCTGTAACTGCATAATGCTGTAGTGTGATAAAGTAGATAGGTTGGTGTTCTAATCCCAGACATGCCGAGTGTGAGTGTGTGTGTCCATCTGCCGGTGGACAGAACAATGCTTTTTAGAGTACTCACACTCCATACAATTCCTATACTCAACTTTGGCAAGGCTGATGATGTCACCCACATAGGAATACTCCTCTGGGATTGCTGTGACCCAGTAATCTTGATAGCATGTTCTGTAACTGCGTAATGCTGTAGTGTGATAAAGTAGTTAGGTCGGTGTTCTAATCCCAGACATGCCAAGTGTGTGTGTGTGTGTATGTATGTGTGTTTGTGTGTGTGTGTTTGTGTGTGTATGTATGTGTGTGTGTGTATGTATGTATGTGTGTGTGTGTGTGTGTGTGTGTGTGTGTGTGTGTGTGTGTGTGTGTGCGCGCGCGCGTCCGTGTGTCCATCTGCCAGTGGACAGAACAATGCTATTTAGAGTACTCACACTCCGTACAATTCCTATACTCAATTTTGGCAAGGCTGATGATGTCACCCACCTAGGAATACTCCTCTGGGATTGCTGTGACCCAGTAATCTCGATATTGCGTTCTGTAACTGTGTAATGCTGTAGTGTGATAAAGTAGTCAAGTAGGTGTTCTATTCCAAGGCATAGCAGGTGTGTGTGTTTGTCAGTCATATCCTATGTGTTGGTGGCTGCGAGTGGCTAGCCACTGGATGTGTTGAGGAGTGTGTTTTGTTGTTTCCCTATATAGTGGCCATAAATGTCACAATCAGCCAAGAGACTGGGTTTACAAGACATACCCATACATTTGGCAATAGGTCTGGTGAGTAAAGTCAGCAACCCTAATATTACCCTGAATACAGTCTGAACCCATGTGTCACACAGAAATACACTTGCCTTGGGGTTAACACCAGTACATAATACAGGAGTCACTGGTGGTTTCCTTTTCATTCTTATCTAATGCATGGTGTCACAAGGCTTGTTCTTGAGGAATATATTCTATATCTATGTATGTGTGTATATATATATATATATATATATATATATATATATATATATAGACATTAGCACACATACATCTATGTGATGGAATACATGTCCTATACAGTTGAATGCCTGTGCTGGATGATATGTATGTGATAACATCTGATGTATGTGTATCTGCCATGGCTTAGTGGTAAAGCACATCATCTGTGGTGTGCAGGGTCCTGGTTTCGAGCCTTGCAGACACCGGTTGTTTTGTTGTTGGGCAGAACAAGGGTCGTTGAATACGGTGTGAGTAAAGTGCTTTTAAGCAGTTGTGTGTGGGTTTGCGCGATGTTAAGCAGTGGTTAGTTTTGGGGAGGATCAGTATGGGTCATGTAGCTATGCATTAGTAGGCAATCCTATGCAAATGAGGTAAAGGATAGTGAATTCCGGTTATCCCCTGGGTGTGAGGCAGGTCCCAAGAGTGTATGTGTATAGATAACCGGGTGCAGGACTCGGATATAGGTGATATCATGGGGAGGTGTCAGGCATACTGTACGTGGATTGGAACCCTGTGGCTCGGGATTGCTCCTAGCTTAGCACAGCTAAGCTAGGGGTGTGTCTATACCTGCCTAGTGCAATTGGGAGGGACAACAGCAGTAGGAGAATAATCAAGTTGAACTAGCTGAGCTGACAGGTGATATGTATTAGAATCAGCCGATTACAGGGGCAGCAGAACAGCCCAACCCAAAACACTACTATAAACTAAGAAAACACCTTCCCCTCTGGTTTTTCCACACTCTACACCACCGGTGTATACATGCGGGGAAATTTTAACAAATAAACCTATGAAATGAGAAGGGCTGCAGCAGGCAACATAGACCAACATGTGCAAGAGGCTGAGGGTGGTGAAGATGTGAATGCTGCCGAACAACCCTCAGTGAGGAGACAGAGAAGAGTGTACAGACTCAGGGTAACCTACCAGGGGCTACATGAGCTGGAGATAGTGGAGCACTATAAGGTGGACAGAGACCTCCTACAGCAGATTGTTGAGCTGTGCCGGCCACACCTGACACATCAAACAGGCCTAGGGGAACCCATCCCAGTGTATAACAAGTTATGTGTAGGCCTAGGTATACTAGCCACAGGTACCTCCCAAAGCACAACTGGGGATATCATGGGGATCTCACAGGCATCAGCATCCAGAGTATTCCACCAGTTCCTGGATGCCATTTCAGCACATGCCAGTGAGCACGTATATTTCCTCAACACACGTGAGGTGTTGACCAGCAATATGCGTCTCTTCCACCAAATAGCAGACTACCCTGTGGTAGTGGGTGCTATAGCTTGCACACACTTACGCATCAAAGCACCACCTGGTGAGCAAGGTAGGGCCTACATCAACTGTAGGGGGATCCCCTCCATCAACTGCCAGGTTGTATGTGATACCTAGGGCATTATAATGAATGTGTGTGCTGGCTGCCCTGGAGGCTTTGACGATTCAAAAATATGGCATCTGATGCAGCTGTACCACAGCTTTGCCAATATGGACATCCCTACAGTCACCTAGTGGTAGGGTTGCCACCTTTTCAAATGGCCAAAGTGGGACATTTTCAGGGCAAACATCAGATTTTGCAGGCCGACACATACCCACGGTCAGTACAAAGGATAGAACTTAACTTTCTATGCCTAAATAAAAGCTTATTCTTGTAGCATTTTAGTTGCTTATTCTGTTTCTTGTAACATTTATGTATTTTAGATACAGAATAACTCTTTTATGCAACCATTACATAAAATATAGGACATAATTATGTCCTACAATCTTAGGACATTTGCCGTTTTTAATATTTTTTTGTCAGGACACAACTGCCCAAAGAGGGACTGTCCCTTGTAAAGTGGGACAGGTGGTAACCCTACCTAGTGGGGGATGCTGGGTACCCACCGGAGCCGTGGCTGATGACACCCATCAGAAATGCACACACACCTGAACAACAATGCCATAATGAGGCACACGCACTGGCCAGACATATAACAGAGCATGGGTCGGGGATGCTCAGGTCACGGTTCTGGTGTCTGGACACATCCGGTGGAGCCTTGCAGTATTCACCAGCTACATGCACTCAAATTGTTATGATATGTGCTATGCTACACAATATGATCCTGTGGAAACAGCTGCAGTAGGAACAGCATGGGGCAGGGCCACACAGCCCCCCACCAGTGCCAAGGCCTGTACAGGCACAGAGTGACTCTGAGGAGGAACAACCTGAGCCTGACCCAGTAGGCAGAAGGAGGCATGCCCAGTATGAACTGGCCTTGGCAAAGAGGCAACGCATAGCATATGCACTGACACAGTAGGGACCCAGGGAATGTCACCCTCTCTGACTCGCACAAACAGTAAAAGGGATGCCAAACATGACACTACCTGTGCTCAGCCATGTATAGTGAGTGTACTATGTGCATCCGACATAGGCAGCCCACCAGCACCATCCTCAAGTCTGGCACACTCTCAAGGTAAGTCAATCAACCTACCAATTGCCAAATGTAGTAGAATGTGTTGTTACCTGTAGCTATGGTATGGATGTGAACATGCAAGGGAATTGGGTGGCTGAATGTTAAGGCAGCAGACAGTAGACATCCATAGTGGCACCATGACATCTGTAACACATACTGGAGTCACCACAGTAGCCAGTACTACACAGGGTGACAAAACCTCACTGCAGGTAATGGGCTGAGCGTCATGTGTGTCCATAAGACCCACACAAGTCTCAACCAGCTGGACAGGTGTAGACCGACACAAACAAATGCTGTACTATGGCCTCTAAATTTGCCCTATGGGTAACCCCTCCCATAGACCCACACAGACAGACTACAGCAGGTCAGGCAGTTGAATGTAGGTCGTGAAGGCTAGGAAGTCAGAAACTAATATGTTGGTAATTAAAGCTAAGATCTGTAGTACACTGGTATGCCACTAGCCAGAACAATAGGAAAGACTACACACTGAAATGGAGTGCCTGACATACCAGTACAGTACTAGCAAATGTGTACAAGTGTCAGGTGTGCCCCCCATCCAACGTACACTTATAGCAACAGTCAGGTGTGCCCCCCTGCTCCAGTGTAGGAATGTAGATACAGTCAGGTGTCCCCCTCCCTATGCAGAAACGCAGCAGCAGTCAATGCCACATGACCAATGGATACCCTGCAGACACAGCATGCTACCTGTTGGTGTACAACACAAAGGTCAGCACCACAGTACAGACTACCTGGACATGTAACACATGCGATACAGATGGCCATACTGGGCATGCTCACACACTTGAAGGTATGAAGGCAATGTCAGTCGACAACATACTGAATAGTTATACTGGGCATGCTCACACACATAAACACATGAAGGCGATGTCTGCAAACACCAGTGGTCCGGACATATCTGGCGGTCACAGTTCTTAGTGCAGACACATGTCAGTATGCACCACGCCTGCCTTGCACACGCAGTGGATAGGAATATAGGCATATATCTAAGGACAACACACTATAATACGTCAAAGGTAGATGGACATAGATGTGTGGAAGAGGGTGGCCATGACAAGGAGCCATCCGGGCCTGTCCCATCAAGCACACAGCCAAAGGGCCCCAAACACATGAAGTGCAGATGTCATTCACTGCAGATATTGGACACCTGTATCTGTCAGCATGTCAGACTATGTGGTGCATGTGCCAGCTGTGCAACATGACTGTACAGGGAAGTAGTCATCTAGTAGCTGTATACATGTACCTGTGACATATGGCCCCGTGTGCTCCCGCATGTGGCATGTCAACCCCTACATGACTGGGTTATGGCCAATGCACACACCACCCTCCCCATAGCAGTATTATGACAAGCCTGCTGAGGTCATCCATTGTGAAATACACCTTTGGGAGAGCTGTAGTTCAGTAATCTCCATGGCACGTCCCATAACTGCATACTGCGGCAGTGTTATATTAGTTAGTAGTTCTAACCCCAGACTTGCCAATTTTGTGTGTGAATGTGTGCGCGTCTGTCTGTCTCAGACTGTGTAGAGAGAAATGACTTATAGGCTACCTACAGTCTGTACAAATCATATACTCACCTTTGGCAATGCTGCTGATGTCACTCACCTAGAAATACACCTCTGGGAATGTCATAGACCAGTAGTCTCTGTTGTGAATTCTGTAACTGACACCAGGGAATACCTGTATCATGCTATCAATGCAGGTGCAGGGTCGACCTGCTGACTATAAGCAGGTTTTGCCATACCAGGCCAGTATTGGCATATCTGAGGATAACAGTCTGTGTACACAACATGTGCCTGCCAAACCAGGTACATCTGTACATGTCACTGTACAGTATTGTGGGGCATGCACATCCCAGGCAATGTCCATGTCAAGGATCATCAAACACAGACATGGCATGCATTGCAAAGCTATGGCCATACACAATGATAACCAGGATGTCAGGGCAGTTCATGCAGTACCCATCTATGTGGGACATTGCAGACACTACATCCATGTACCACACTGTGCACCATTGTCAGGTGGTGCGATGCCAAGGATTACCCTTCACCCAGCCTTGTACAGCCATCTTTCCCAGCCAACCACTACACACCCATGAAGCAATGCATGCATGCATGTCAGTACTGGTACCTTGTGTCTGCGTGTGGGTTATGATGCTCCCAGCCACAGTCACTTCCAGTATAACCCCCATTGGCATACCAACAGATGTTAAACATGTTCACATGCCCTAGCCCATAGAATCTCCATATATCCCCTGTGGTGCATGTAGTACCTGTGCATTACTGCAGTGTGGCAAATAAAGTAGATAGGGACTATATTTGTGGCCCTGACAAAGAGTGTCAATGTGAGGCCATTAGAGAGTGTGGTTGTGGTGACAATGGCATCCGTTCACATGGGCAGCCATGTGTGGTACACCTAATGTATGTCTACTATATCTCTGTTGCACATGTCTCTCACCAACACACATATGTGTTCTTACAGCACAGCAACATTTCAAATTTGTGACACATGTAGTAACTACATCCACTTGTAATAGTAATGACTAGTCAGTCAGGGGTTTGACCCCTGTACTGGTAGGTGTGTGACAGATGATGCTTAGGTTTTAGTCTCCAAGCCCTTCTCTGATGTAATTTGTCTGTCCCTCCTACACACTCACTGGTGGATATGGAGGTGAACACCTGCTCAGCACCAACATGTCTATTGTAAGTGATGGACATGACCACGTGATGGCCTCTGCACCTATTGCAGTCCTCCTCTAGCTGATTACAAGTGGAACAGCTGTGATGATGTTCCCATAGCCATTTGCATGATAAACACAGTACAATATCTAGGAACATCATGTTGGTGTTTGGCCATGACAGTGCTGTGAGTGGTACCTGGATGTGGTGTTTGGAAACGGCATCACAGATGATATCTGGATGTTCCTCAAACATCATACACAGTGGGAAATAGCCTAAAGACAGGAGGGTGATGTGCCAGACATGACTACAGCATGTAAGTGTAGCTATGCTTCATTGAGACCACTGCCTGTTTAACATGTGTGTGGCAATGGCTATTCTGCATGTTTTAAATCAGACATGGCAGTGCTCTGTTTATGAGAGACCCCCATCTGTAGGGCCATCTGTGGACTGGTCATTGTGTGGAACCATTTGTTTCCTGTGTTACACACTGAACACACATCTGTGCACAGCAGGAGCATTAGTGTGAGAAATGCTGCCAGTACATGGTGATAGGGATGTGTTACTGCCATCACATCCCTGACTGGACACATGTCACATGAAACAGTGGCATGACAGACACTGTCTGGGGTTCTCAGTGGCAAGCCAATAATGGGCCACTGTTCATAGCTGCAGTCACATGTCTTCTACACTTTGCATGGATGTCATGCAGTATATATGCATGTGTTGTTCTCCCTCTGCAAATGTATACCATCTGTTGTGTTGGGTTGATGGTCATATCTATGCTTACTTTTGTAAGTAATCCTAAATGCTGTTGTCTATTACTAAGCCATATATGTGTTTAAACTGCAACACCATAGGCTGTATGGGTTTGGAGGTCCCAGCAGAACCTTCTGTCCCACTTCAGCTGACCATGGCACTGGGCACCAGCACATCTGGGGCCCAGCCTTGGACCTCAACCTCTGTTGGCTCTGCATCACCTTCTAGTGGTACCACCACTGAGGATGGGGCTTGTCCCCCCGGGACCAGGACCAGACAGGAACATGTCCGCTGTCGTGTTGTCCCAGACATGGTGTGTTGGGGGCTCAATAAGGGGTTCCAAGGCCAGATATGCAAGCTCAAGGGCAGAGTGTCACATTTACAGGGTGAGGCTGCCCCTCCTGGACAGCACCCAGCACTGCCTCCTTTGCAGCTGTTTTGGTGCAGTGGTGGCTGCCCATGGCTGGGTCCTCTGTCCCACTGTTCCCATGGGCTTGTGAATGTTGAACACCCCTCCCCGTCTGAGGTGTATCCCCCCATGTGTCATATACCGACCCTGTATGCTGTGTTGTCTGTGATCCTACCCTACCTATCCTCCACGGGCATACCTACTCTCCTTCGCCCACATCCCACTCTCACCCTACGGAAACATAAGAAAAATTGGTTCCTAGGACAACATTTGCCCCATATATAGTTGTCCATTTCACACACGTGCCCACTGGACACATGTAACCCTTGTAATATGCATCACAACATACTTCTGTTATCCTCACTCTGTCCCTCAGGCGCACGATCCTGGTATGCACATCACTCCTAAATGTTCCAGGTACACATGATGCGGATGACCCCATTTTACACACAACACTACCGGTCCCTCTATGGTTACCCCATTTACCTTTATCATGATGATGATGTTGCACACAGCACCTTGCAAGAGTACTGTTCTCACATAATGATTAGACAGGAACTGTTGTGTTAATTGTTAATGTACATTACATGCACAGAGTGATGTATACTGCTAATGTACAACTGTTTGCGTGTATGAATGACACATGTCTGTCTTGATATTACATAGGACAATACCACTACATAATACAGGTGTCACTGGTGTTTCCCTTTTCATTCGTTTGTAATGCTTTGTTGTCACATGGTATGTTCCTGATATATCTCTATATATGTATGTATGTACCTATATGCTGGACATAAACACTGACACATACATCTACATGATGGAATACATTCCTATACTGTTGAATGACTGCGTTGCGTGATATGTTTGATGTAAGGTTCGATGTCTGTATATCTGCCATGGTGTATTGGTAAATCACATTAGCTGTGTGTGCAGGGTCCTTTTTCCGAGCCTTGCAGAGGCCATTTATTTTGTTGCAGGGCAGAACAAGGCCGTTAAATATGGAGGGATCATGGCACATTAAAGCAGTTGTGAGTGGGTGTGCATGGGTTTGCATGGTGTTAAACAATGCTAATCTCTGGTTGCAGCTTCTTACACTCAGTTAGCCTCTACATTGCTTTACCAGTGTAATACTCGCATACTGGCGGCCAAACAGGCTTACATCCACTTGCTCCCGCACTTGCAAATGCACGGACATTGGTGCTTGCATCTGACACTCACACCACTGGGTGGGAGCGAGGACCACAATATTACCTTGTGATGCCTATTACATCAGACTACATGCCAACAGTATCGGGAATGGCTGCCCATTAGGCGATGGCATGCCGTTCGACTGTATGGAATCCGCGGCCTGTCCAGTGTTTTATTCATATTATTTGTGTGATCCTCTTACAATCTGCACCCATCTGGCTGATACATGGGAACTGAGACTCTTCAATACAGACAAGTAATTGGGTTTTGGGACCCACATCCGTCAGCTGAGTTATGCTACTGCATACCTATTATTCAATCATCTTTCTAAGGTAGTCAGTGGAATATGTGCTTTCTGTCCCTGTCGGACCTCTCATACGATTGGGGAAAAATGAAGGCTGAATCAGGGACATGGCATAACAACATCAGGGACACATTTAAATTATTGTTGCTATTAACCTGACACATTGACAGACTCAGAGCATATGAATTCATACACATTGTCTGAGGTACATGCTGTTTATGACTCCTAATTGTTGTCATTATTCATTACGTGTAATCCACCACCTTTCCTCTTAATATCACTAGTTCTAGGAGCATATAGGTGGGACAGAGTTAGAATCTGAGTCGAAATCAGGGACGTCCCTGGTAATCGGGGACAGTTCAATGGTATGGTCCCTATGTGTTCCCCCAATGGTTTATGGCCTATCCAGTGGATGTGCTCTTAGGGGTTTGGAGGTATGGGCATCAGCTATGCCCATATCGGGATATTACTTACATCCCTGGGGCAGTCCTAATACAGCTCTGCCAGCCAACACCTGCACGCCTAGGCCCATAATTGCATACCCATAGTTCCCCCACCTGCCACTCCTCTACAGCACTCATCCTTACTGTGGGTGCAGGTGGGATATAAACACACCACTACACACTGCCCACTCTCCACATGTCAGGACACATGTCATACATTGTGTCGACCCATGGGTTATCAGGCTTGCACAACCTACTGGTCCGTGTACATCTACGACCTGGTTTGATAAATCATTACCGGGACTGGCTCTGATCATAAATTTTTGGTGTCCCACAAGGGACATCAATGTCTATGTTTCAAGATTAGAGCTTGCAGGTCTCCCCCACTGGTAGTATCCTACCGGTGGTCTGGGAAGCAGTGGTGTGTTTACCTTTATTGTGTGTCTGTATGTCTCAGTGGCCTAGCTGAAGGGTGGGGAGTGAAGCTACGTGTTACACCTTTGTTTATTGACCCTCCCACCACCATAGGTACAGCGTGTAAACATATATTATTTGTAACTGCTGTATCATATCCTAGCTATATAGATGTGTATATTTACTGTCACATATATATATATATATATATATATATATATATATATATATATATATATATGTATATATATATATATATCTATATATATATATATATATATATATATATATATATCTATATATATATATATATATATATATATATTTACATTAATATATACAGATATATCTGTATATGTATGCATACATGTATATTTATATCTTGCTGTCTATATATATATATATATATATATATATATATATATATATATATATATATATATATATATATATAAAAAATCTAACGACATATGGGTCTATGGTTGTCTGCATATGTATATGTTTATATGTGGGTATGTATCTGCATTCTTTCTCTGTACGTATACATTCGTACTACGGTGAGGGAGAGGCATATCTCTATGTTGCTATGGGTAGATATGCACACACATACCTCTACATATATACAGCTACATCTGGTTATTCCGTTCCTTGCCATATAGATTACACTTTGCTTTAGTGGGTCTCGCAGTGGGTGTGTCTGCTCGTTGTCCAATGCATCTGCCAAATGAACGCATTCACTTGCATCCCTAGGGCTGTCCATATAGCCACACATCAGCCAACACCTGCACACCTAGACCCATAAGTAACTACCCATAGTTCCCCCACACTTGCCTCCTCAACAGCACCCATCCTTACTCTGGGTCTTGGTCTGTTCTGGACACACCACTACACGCTGCCCACTCTCCACTTCATGGGACCCATTTCATACTATTGTCTCGGCCCATGGGTCATCAAGGTTACCCACCCTTGTATTTCGAGTCTGCATACACCGTGGGCAAAATGGCCGGTCTACCGCCTTTATTTGGTTTGGGAAAATTTGGGGTGTCCTGCAAGGGACGCTCCAGTCTGTGTTCCAAGATTAGAATCCACGGGTGCACTGTGTACCCCCCTGGTTGTATTCTGCCTGTGGTCTGGGGAGCAGTGGACTCTTTACATTGTTTGTGTGTATGTTTCCCGTGTCCGGCTGGGGGGGTGGAAGGGCATGCTACGTGTTTCATGTTTCTTGCCTGAGTTCCTCACTTCCATTGGCATAGCCTGTGAACATATGTCATTCCTGTGTGTTTCCTATCATAGCTGTATATCTCTGTATATCTACGCGTACACACACACACACACACATATATAGATATATATATATATATATATATATATATATATATATATATATATATATATATATATATATATGTATATATATATATATATATATATATATATATATATATATATATATATATATATATATATATATATATATATATATATGTGTGTGTGTGTGTGTGTGTGTGTGTGTCTATAAACCAATACATACCCCACACAAATGCACTTACACATGCATAATGGTGTTGATATATGCTTCACCTGCACACTAGTGCCTTATTCATTATGACACTGACACTTCACTCCAGTTACCTTGTAATCGATATTTAGCAGATTATACAGCGGACAGATGTCGCAATATGTTCATGTACGGATTACCGATGGTAATTGGAATGTGATACGTTGGGATTTGCGATGAGAATGTCTGTTTGTTAGGGGGTTGCTGTAACGAAATGACTATTGCTGTGCTGCTCCATATGCTGCTCCATATGTATATATACCCATATACCCTTGGTTCCAAACAAACACCCCAATACCTCCCTAACACTGCTGTCATCCATTCTCTTGTCGGATTTGCGGTGTATTGACACCACTACACACAAGCCACTCCCTGGTCCTATAGAGCCATCCCATCGGTTTACTCACTCCACATATCCTCAGAACTCCCATACGTTTAGTCCACAAACATTGGTAACGTGAGCGACCAAAGGAATGCTATTCACAATTATTGGGTTGCCCCACATGGAACACGCATGTGTTTATGGCAAGATTAGACTCTATACTTCATTACATCCTTACTCCCGTTAACATGACACTACAATTAATTAATATGTATGACTATGTGGTAATGCACATGTTACAGATGGGAGCCTAATTATGTACTTCTTCAGCGTATTTCTTTTACAAATAGACCGGTTTAGTACTTGGCATTGCCATAGTGGGCAGATCACAGGAATGATTCCATAACTATGTCAAGAATCTAAATGGCAATGCTCAGATCTGCTCTGAGCTACAACAGAATGGCATTAAATAATACTCATCCCAAGTATATTGCCAATATCCTGGCAGATCGATTCAGTGCCAACTTCACCCCCCTCTCATCCCCTAAATGGCCCATCTCAATACCGGAAGTTTGCCAAATTCCGGTAATAACGGCCACACAGGTACAAAACGCACTCTCCAAAGCTAAGAATACAGCATCCATGGGACCAGATGACATCCCGGGCTGTGTACTACATGAACTACAAAATGAACTTGCACCTCACCTAAGTGTCATGTTTAATAATACCCTCACCTGAGGCTACATGCCCACTGAGTGATGCACAGCTACAGTTATTCCACTCCACAAGGGGGGATCTACTTTGGATCCCGGGAACTACTGCCCCATCAGTCTGATGAGCCTAATCTGCAAGGCCATGGAATGTATTATCATGGAACTTATAAAAAAAGACATTGGCAGCCATAAAACACTGGACCCCACCCAGTTTGTGTTCGTGAAGGGCCGATCTTGTCTCCTGAACCTGACTGACTTCTTCGAATCAGTCTCCAGAGCCGTGGGCGAGGGTAAGGCAGTTGACACAGCCTATCTGGACCTCAACAAGGCCTTTGACACCATTCCCCACTCTGGAATCATAGATAAACTTACTAAGCTGGGCATTAATCCCTACGTTACTCAATGGGTTGCCAACTGGCTTACTGACAGAACCCACACAGTAAAAGTAGCTGACTCCAAGTCTAGCTCCAGACAAGTGACAAGTGGAGTACCTCAGGGTTCAGTCCTGGGACCTCTCTTGTTTGGCATCTACTTCTCTGAAGTACAGGCCAACACTAAGGGACTCTGGCTAACAAAGTTTGCAGATGACTGCAAACCAGGAGCCATTATTGAATCCCCAAATGATGTTGATACTATGCAAAAGGGCCTTACAGAAACAGATGCTTGGTGCCAGAGCCATGGGCTCAATCTCAATGCCAAAAAATCTTTAGTTATCCCCTTCTGCATTCCTACTGTGATATGTCACCCCAGTTCACATTTCAACGGTATTATATCGTTATACAGCATAAAATTAGCAGGATATGCTCGTATACAGATTACGTGTCATAAATGGTGTGTGCTGCAGTCGAACCAGCAATGTCTGCTCGATAGGTGGATGCTCTAACCACTACACTATTGCTGTGCTGCTTCATTTGCATGTATACCCATGGTTCATTGCTACCAGAACAAACTCAGCAAAACATCACTAACACAAGAGTCATCCATTCTCTGGTCAGAAATAAACCACACCACTACACATGCACCACTCCCTACTGCTCTAGACATATTCCGTATGTTGGCCCTCTCCAGGTATATTCAGACGTCCCAAGCTTATAGTCCTGGAACATACATTCATATAATGGTCAGGGTGTTCAATTAGTCTTCCATTTTTTGGCTCATTTGAATGGAGACTGGGACTGCCCTGTACCTGTTTGAAAGTCAGACTTAGCACGTGGACCAAGTTAGTTCCACTCTTAGCATCCTACCTGTGGTTGGAGATGCAGGAGGTTTGCTCACCTCTGGCCAGCTTGCTATGACGGCACTAAATACTATGGGGGGGTTCCGCTGCTGTTTCCCTTCACATTTGTTATGACTGCTTTATTGTGACCATGTTCATTCTTCATGTATATCTATATCTATATATATATATATATATATATATATATATATATATATATATATATATATATATATATATATATATATATGTGTCTGTACATACACATGCATATACACCTACATACTTATTTACATTTCCCATACTGTTGAATGACCACCACTTACAGCCGTGCATACCTGCTTATATCAGCTTGTAAGTTACTTAATCACCCTATATCCAATGGCCATTATTCTGGACATCATATAAAATTAGCAGCCCTTGCATGGCTTGGACTCAGGAACATTAACACCTTAGTCACCGGTTTGACCACTACACCATCCGTGGTACATTATGCATGGATGGTAGTTAGGATATATGACTTTACTACAGGCATTCCACACTACTGGCAACAAATGTGACAGTCGGTTGGTGTACATATGTATAGTACATGTTAATGTTCCTATGTTTCTGAGAGACATATGTATACATTTGCAAGTATACATAATTAGAAAAAGGGCACATACTTGACAACTACTTATATGCATGTATGTGTGATGTGTAGCTGTAGCTATGTGTATATAAGTATGTACATTTATAGAAGTATGGCTACATATCTGGGGTTGTACATAGTCATGTATATGAACACCTGCATCCAGGATGGATGTGTACCATTTGTATACAGGGGTTGTGTGCACTATTACAACGTGGAACATGGACAGGGTATACAATTTGTGGACGTGTACTATTTGGACGATGTCTATGGGGAAGCTTCTAGAGAACACGTGAAAGGTATATATTCCTGATAATGCACATGGGGAGATGTGCATCATGGTCAGGTGTTTAATCCCAGGTCATAGATTATGCAGGACTGGCTGGAGGCTGAGCAGGGTTGTGGACAACTACTGCTAATGCAACTTGTCTCTGGATGTCTACGGGGCTGGACATCATGTTGTGCCACCAAGTCTAATCTTTAGAACAGACACTTATCCCGTGAGGGATGTCCAAAAATTGTGGACATCAATGACTCCGATTCTTTTGGCTATATGAAAATGAGGGAGGGTTATATGTGCATGGAATATCTAGTTTGCAAGCCTGAGACTGCCTAGGGTGAGACTGCCTACTAGATGTGGGTAGGGGGCACTATGTGCAGATATGGCCGGCCCAAGCTATCAGCCCGAGTATGGGTGGTTTTGCTGGACATTCAGCAAGGGGGGGTGCTGTGGAGTGGATGATGGGTATTTAATTATGTATCCAGGTATGTAGGGGTTGGATGGCTCAATTCAGGCCAGACCATTATGTGGGTGTGAGCCGGTACCATTTCTGTACATGTGTATCGCACATTTTAATGTTCATATGTTTGTGGGATTGGGTTCTGCAGTATGGCCTGTCAGGGTGTATTGGGGATGTGAATGTATGTTCTTTGATTTCCTTTTTGATTCACCCACTGCTCCCTCGTACACCTCTAGTTCACCTATTGTACATCCGACCCAGTCTCCCCTTGGTGAATTATTACATTACCTGTCACCCCCCCCAAATTCTACAAACACACCATCTATCCCTTCTCTGGTTGCTGACCCCTGGCACAGACAGCAGTACACATTGCATACTCTACATATCTCTGGTACCAATATGGTTGTGAGGACAACCCTAGCATATTTGATCTTCCACATGCTGTACTTCACGCACATAGGTACACGCAAATACTTATCTTTCATGATATGGTAGGTTGACCCGAGTAATACCCATTCATCTTTGGGCCATGCAGACAAGGACGACTCGGACCGCGAATGGGCAGATATTGAGCGAATGCTCTGACCATGGGCTAGGCTTAGCAAAGGGCAGCGGTGTGCAAACACGCTGCGTTTCACTTCCAATTGGTATAAAAATCAACACTACAATTAAATATGGACACAGGGTTTTAAATGTCATTGTTCGAGGGACGGGGGCTCAACTTTCAGCTACGTGCTTGTGTGTTTACTCCTGTGATTTTATTTTGGTGTTCGCGGAACTCTCTTGTATAATTTGCATACATTTCAGTATCCACGGACACTGACAGGAGTGACTACTATTAGAGGCATGCTGTACTAGTCAGCATTTTAGGTTGCGCAACTGTAGCCAACATGTTCACGCCTCCGTGCAGTGCTTAAACACACCCCCTGCACTCACACACGTTTCCTGTGCATGTGGACTGTGTGGCAGCGTGCCTTCATTAATATGCATATGGTGCTGTTGCGCCATCTCTATGCCACATGCTCGGCACAAAGCTAACGCTGTCCTTGCGCCGAGCTTCATTAATCCTGGGGTTAATCTTTAGATAGTTAGGGAACTACAGTTAGAGTTTTTCTTTAATTAATGTGAAACCTATCCTATAGTGTTATTTTCATAATTTCTGTATGTGAAATACTGTGGCTTATTTGAATCAGGCATTCAGTGTATATATGTTTTAAATAATTTTATTTATTAAATATTGTACTACCTTTTATTGTGGCTGGTTATTTAGAAAGTACTTTTAGAAACCTGAGAGTGTTTATTCTTATTGTGCCAACACCAGGGCCACCCTGAAAAGCCTTACTGCTTGGATCACATGTTACCATTTAAATGAATATTTATTTTATCCAATATAATTGAACACTCCTTTTGAAGGTTATTGTAGTATTTGACTGGTGGTAGCTGTTACCCTGTAATTTTCGGAAAGAAGACATAGCAGGTAAATCTGTGCCAGTCTTTCCCAGAAAATGTTTATATGTGTGAATATCAAATATTTAAGAGTGAGTGTGTCAAATACCTAGACCTGGGACACAGTGCTCTGCAGTGGTTATTGTGAAGATCCATTTGGGGACTTGAAGTAAAGCATATATTCCAGTTCCAGGTTTGGAGCCTGTTCTTAGTGTACTCTTAGGGGAAATTGTATATTTCTATCCCTGCTTTCAGCGATGCTCCCTTACCGGAGACAGTGGTGAGGATTGAGGTTCCTTAGCTATAATTTCGGAATCCCAAATGGAATCTCATTGGCTTATGTGTACTCTGGATGTGAAGTCTTTATATACCTGCATTCCCCATTGGGCCGGATTGATGGCATTGGAATTTTGGCTGAATAGAACCAACATTTATCCTCCTGGTTTTAACACTCTTTTAGTCTGTATGGCTGAACATATACTTACCAGGAATGTTTTTTATTTCCAGGACCAATGCTACTGGCAAATTCAGGGTACAGCTATGGGGGCTTCCTTTGCCCCAATTTATGCGTGTTTATTTATGGGGTATATAGAGGAACAGATCATCTATGATGGCATGCACAATTTATACTTGCCTGAGATTGATATTTGGCGGCGCTATTTGGATGACTGTTGGTTAGTCTGGAGAGGGGGATCAGAATATCTTTCAGAATTTGTGGAGTATCTCAATTGTAATAAGTGGGGTGTTGAATTTACTGTTAACTATCATGCACAAGAAATTGATTTTCTAGATGTTCATTTGGAGCGAAAACCCAACCATACATTCAGAACAACAGTTTATAGGAAGTATTCACAATACAATAGTTTGCTACATGCTTCCAGTTTACATCCCAGACATACAATCAATAATATTCCCAAATCACAATTTCTGAGAATTAGAAGAATTTGCTCTTCTGAGCAAGATCTAACCATATGTCAACAAGATTTGACTGACAGATTTCTAGAGAGAGGGTACCAGCATGATAATGTCCACAATGCCTCTACATGGGCATCTAATCAATCTAGAGAAAGTTTATTATCATATAAATCAAAACATTCTCAGGATAAACAGGATATTATCAGGCTAGTTACCACTTTTGGGAGGAATACTTCTCAATTCACAGATATCATCAATAAAAACTGGAATATACTTAAAAGCAATATCAGAATAGATGACTGGTTGGGGGATAGATGCAAATTTTCATATAGAAAAGGCAAAACTCTTCGATCACATTTTTCTTATTATAAAAGGGTTACATCTCAATCCAGCCTTTATCATCAGACCACTCTTTCTGGAGATAGATTGGTGGGGTGTTATCCATGTGGGCATTGCTCATTTTGTAAATATATCTTCAAAACCAAGAACTTTACCAGCAAAAATACAGGCAAATTATTTGATATCAATTGCTTTGCCAATTGTGGAAGTGAATGGGTTATTTATTTAGTAACTTGTACATGCCAAGCATTTTATATTGGTCAGACCTCAAGACAATTCAGATGTCGTATGTCTGAACATTTGGGGGACATTAGGAATGGTAGAATGACCAATGCACTGTACAAACATTCACTCACTCATTCAACAGCAAAATTCACTTTCACTATTATTGACAGAGTTTTTGGAAATAAAGATTTCAGAACAGGATGGCATGATTTACTTAACACTAAAGAAAAGAAATGGATAGTGAAACTAGGGGGTCTTTTTTCCCCAGGTCTTAAAGACAAGTTATAAAACTTTTATTAAGTTCTGATATAATGTCCAGTTATCACTTTATAATTTATATATTTTTTTGAATACATTCAATTTTTTTGAATACATTCAATTTTTGTTGTTAATTTCTATATTCTCATACATACAATATTTTTTTATACATATGTATATATGTATTTTATTTGCACAACTTTTTTTCTGGGTTTAACAGGAAATTATGTCATTATTTGCTTTATTGGCTTCAATATTTAAATGTAGTCTATCAACCACACTTCATGTATAGCCACTGAGGAAAGCTATAAGCTGAAACCGGTCTGGTTCTAATAAATAAACATTTTTGTTTCTATTTTTGCTTCATTCTGCTTCATTCCCTGGTGCTGGCCTTTTTGTGTGTTATACTCAAGTTACTGTGGTTTGTGCACCTGCCGTACTTGCTAGCATATTTCGTTTTGGAGTCCTTAACTATTGACCAGGATTTAAGTGGGGTCATCACATTAGTTGGTGAGATTTTAATTGAGATTTAGTAGCCTGTGAGTACAACAGTTATAATTATTTTTCAGTCAGTTTAGTCAGGGACAGCAGGCAAATATGTCAGTAGAGGATTATAGCAAGCTGACCAGGAACCAGTTGGCCAAGGTGTGCAAAGCTAAAGGACTGCTGCATACCAACCTGACTAAGGAAACAATGATCACAGCCTTAGTCGCAGCCGCAGGGCAGCCCAGCAGCCCAGAGGGTATCCAGTTTGCCATTGAGGATAAGCAGCCTAACGAGACAAGACAGTGTACCTTTTCTTCATAGGACTTAAAAATTTGTTTGGAGTTAAAGAGACTCAGGCTGGAAACCGAGGAGAGACAGCATCAGTTTAAACTTGAAGTCAAATGTTTGGCAACCAAGGAGAAACTACAACTGGAAACCAAACTTTTGGAAATTGAGTCAGTGGAGAGACTACAGCATTTGGAGATGGAAGAAAATGAGAAGCAGAGACAGCATGAAAAGGAGATTCTAACCCTTTGATAGGGTCATGGGGGTAATGGGGAAGGGAATGACAGAACCCCAGAAGCCATAAAGGTTAGTAAACTATTTCCTCCATGCAGGGTGGGGGATGACTTTGATAGTTTTATTTATATATTTAAGAGGATATGTAAACAATATAATATCAACCAAGGGCTATGGGTATGGTTCCTGACCCCCTTACTCCAAGGTAGAACAGTTAATGCAATTGCTAAACTGTCTGATATTGACTGTTTGAATTATGATTGTGTAAAACAATGTTTACTTGATTGTTTTAAATTAACTCCTGAAATGTACAGAAAAAAAGTTTTGTGAATGTAGAAGCAAGGCAGATGAAAGTGTATGTGATCACATTGCTGATTTAAGTACTTACTTTCACGGGTAGGTGAGTAGGTGTCAGGTCGCCAGTTTTGAAGGATTGGCAGGCCTTTTAATGAGGGAACAAGTTCTCAGTACTTTGCCTGAGGAAATGAGGATCTGGTTGGCAGACTGAGAATGTAACTCTGCAAATGAGTTGAGGAGAAAAGGGGTCTCTACTTGGCAAGTAAGACACCACTGCATAAGAAAGGGATACCCAGTGCTGCATATGGTCCTAAGGAACCCATGAAGGGCAGCCTAAACTACTGCAACAGAGCTCATCAGTAACAGGGGAAGCCACTAGTTCAAGCACATGGTCAGGATCAGGGATTAGATGTTTCAAATGTAATCAGAGGGGCCATGTAGCATACAAATGTCCACTGAAGCAAGGTGAGAAACAAAAGGTGACAGTATCAATGAGTGGGAATGATAGAATGCCAGGAATAAGTTGCCTGGAAACAAAAGAGGTGCCAAATTATCACCAAAATGTGTATCCTATCTTAGTGGATGGAAGACAGACCACTGCTAAGAGAGACACAGCTTCTGATATAACCATTGTGAGACCTGCAGTGGTTAAGGAGGAGCAGTAATTGCTTGAGCAGTCCACACCAGTCAGAGCTTTGAGTGGGATCCCATTCCAAATACCTCTGGCCAGGGTTCATCTTGACTGGGAGGGTGGAAAAGGGAACAAGCAGGGAGGTGTGTTTGAGGATATCCCTGCAGATGTCTTAATTGGGAATGATTTTGATAGTGTAGTACCATCTGTGCATGCAGTGACATGCAGTCAAGCTTGGAGACAGGCATGTAGGTCTGGTAGCCTGTGGGAGACCCAGACAGATCCAATGCCTGAAGCTGGGGCTGGTGATGTGGTTGCTTCAAGGAGGGAGCTACCTTGTAGCAATCAGCATGTAGGTGAACCACAGCTGCTGGTAGGTAGTGGTGTTCCCATGGACATGGTGAATGCAAGAACAGAGGTGACTGGTGGTATACAGGCTGAGACTGAGGCAACACTGACAGAGGATACTAGGCTTCCTGTGGATGGGGAGCTAGGAGGGGTCACTAAAGTAGAGTTGAGACAGGAACAGCTTTCATACCCTACCTCATGAGGCTTGAGGGCAGTAGCTAAAGAGGCACCTGATGCTCAAGAAAAAAGGGAGTCTGTGTGCTAGAAAGGACAGTGGACCCCTGAGGGAGGGACAGAAGGTGAGGTAATATGGCTGTTGGTAGAGCTCACAGCCTACTGTCTGGCACCTCTAGCTATAGCCCATGATGTTCTTTTTGTTGATAACAAAGGGGTACTGAACAAAGAGTGGATCCCTCTGGGAGGGCTAGAAGGTGAGGTAATATGGCAATTGGTAGAAACAGATCCTACTGTGTGGCACCTCTAGCCATAGCTCATGACATTCCTTTTGCAGATAATAAAGGGTTACTGCATAGACAGTATAACCCTGTGGGAGGGCTAGAGTGAGGTAATTTGGCAGCTGGTAGAGCCCAGAGCCTACCATCTGGCATCTTTAGCCATAGTCCATGACATTCCGTTTCCAGATAACAAAGGGTTACTGTATAGAGAGTGGATTCCTGAGGGAGGGCTAGAGGGTGAAGTAATACAGCAAGTTGATAATACCCAGAGCCTACCATCTCACACCTGTAGCCATAGTGCATCAAATTCCTTTTGCAGGTCATATAGGTATAAATCATACCAAGAATTGTATTATGCAGAATTTGCATTGGCCTGGAATTCAGAAGGATGTAACAGGGTTCTGTAAGGCCTATGAGTAGTGCCAAAAGGTAGGTAAGGCACAGGATAAGGTCAAAGCTTTGTGGATGCCTTTGCTTGTGATTGAGGAGCCATTTCAGAGGGTAGCTGTGGGTCTTGTGAAGAGGTTAAACTCTACATTAAAGACTATGCTATGGGCATTTGCAGACCATTTTAAGAAGGAGTATGACATATACAGTATTTGTCCCATTTATTATTTGCTATAGAGAGAGGGTGGTCAGCTTTTCTAACACCTTTTGGATTATATGAGTTTACAAGGATGCTCCTTGTGATGAAGAATGCCCCAGCAACCTTCCAGAGGTTAGTAAATCATAGAAGAATGCCACAGCAACCTCCCAGAGGTTAGAAAAGCATATCTTAGTAGGAGCAGGAGACTATGCTCTTGCTTATTTGGATGATATTGCCATTTACATTCATTCCTGGCAAGAGCAACTTCAACATGTCAGGGAGGTCTTAGGTAGATTAAAGAGGGCAGGGTTGACCATTAAGCCTAGTAAGTGTCAGGTGGGTAAAGCAGAGGTCTCCTACATTGGACATAGAGTAGGGAGTGGGAAGATTAGTCCTAAACCTGCCAAAGTGGAGGTTATTCAGGCATGGCCTGTCGCTGCTACCAAAAAGCAGGTGAGAGCACTCCTAGGGACAGTAGGGTACTACAGAAAATCTGTGCCCAACTATAGTACAATAGCTGCACTCCTTACTGACCTAACAAGGATAAACAAACCTTTTAAGGTAGTGTGGTCACTAGCTTGCAAGTGGGCATTCCAAAAGTTTAAAGAAGCTTTGGGAAGACCCCCTGTGTTAGCCAGTTCAGATTACAGCAATGCCGATGTAGAGAGATTCTCAACACAGGGTGTGGGTTGATACATTTTTAGTCAGCCTCATTTATCTCAAGCAACAATTTTTTATGGTCACTTGAAAATCTAGCTTGAGTCTTCAAAGAGGGAAGAAATGTGAGGATATTGGAAGTTGTTGTCTGTACTAGCATGACTGGCTGAAGTTTTATAAATACTTGTAAATAATTGTAAATTACCCTGTGTTATATATGCCAGCAATGATTAGCTATAACGTTTGTAAATAAGTTTATGTTTTTAGATTATTTGATTTATGTAAGATGTTTGAAGCAAACAGTGTTCTTCTGGCTGACCAAATGTACATGTTTTTTTCAAAAGAATTCTGAAAGTAAGTTATGCCAGTTAGCTGGCCTAGATGTGATGTCATCACATGCCAAAGGTAAAAGGAACAGAATCTCCACAGCAGCTGTTTTGTTTACTTTTAAAGTCTGATATGAGGGAGTAGAATTCTCATAACAGCTTTCTGCGACTTTAAAAAAAATTCTGCTATAAAAGCAGGTGCTGAGTCAGTTAGAGTTGATTTTGTCAGTTTTGCAGCAGTTATTATAGTTGTTTGGTAGACAGTTGTTTTCCAGATCAGTAATTATAACTCAGTTTGCTTTCCAGAGCTGTTCAGCAGTAATAGTAGGAATTATTATTCTAGTAGCTGAGGACCAGGCAACAGCCTGAAGAGTGGACATCATTTCTTATTTTGCCTGGCAGAAGTAAAAGTATCATCTTGCCTTACTGAGTTATTTAGTTTAGACAGGGACAGTTAATCCTTAGATAGTTAGGAAACCACAGTTAGATAGTTAGAGTTTTTCTTCAATCAGTGTGAAACCTATCCTACAGTGTTATTTTCATAATTCCTTAATTTGTGTGTGTGAAACTCTGTGGTTTATTGGAATCAGTTATTCTATATATATATGCTTTAAATTATTTTATTTTTTAAATATTTTGCAACTTTTTTATTGTGGCTGGTTATTTAGAAAGTACTTTTAGTAACATGAGAGTGTTTATGCTTATTGTGGTAACATCAGGGCCAATCCTTACCATTTGGATTACATGCTACCATTTAAATCAATATTTATTTTATCCAATATAATTGAATATCCCTTTTAAAGGGTATTGTGGTATTTGACTGATGGCAGCCATTACCCTATAATTTTGTGAAAAAAGACAGAGCAGGTAAATCTGTGCCAGTCTATCCCTAGGGTGTTTGCATGTGTGAAGATCAAATATTTAGGAGTTAGTGTGTCAAATACTTAGAAATGGGACACAGTACTCTACAGTGGTTAGTGTGAATATTCATTTGGGGATGTGGAGTGAAGGATATAGTCCAGTCCCATGTTTGGAGCCTGTTCTCAGTTTACTCTTGGGGAAATTGTGTATTTCTATCCCTGCTTTCAGTGGTCTGCCTTACCAGAGGCAGTGGTGAGGAATGAGGCCCCTTAGTTAATGCCTTGGGTTTAAGTGGGGTCATCACATAGCTAATAAGGTAGTCAAAGTAGTACTTTCTTTGACCTATAGTGGTAACATTCCATAGGCTGGGAATAAATTTTTAGGATTATGTCTCTCAGGCAAGTCTTGTTTATCTGTTGTTGTAGATTTAGGTCCATTGTGCTTATGTTTGTAGAGTCACTGGTTTTGCAAAGAAAGAGAAAGCCAAATAGGATTTGATCTTTCATGCCTCTTAAAGAAAAACACAGGTTTTCAGGGAGCAACAAGTAGTCTTCTGAATATAATGGAAGTTGTGCTAATCTTTTGGGATAATTGAAACATTTATGGCTTCTGATTTTCTTGGTAAGGTTTCTTTGGGGCGTTTATAGTTGAGCAATATGTTTTGATTTATACATACCAAAGGAGGCATTGTATTCACTGATGGGTCTAATTAAGGAAGAGTACATTGCCAGGAAGAGAGGACTGTGATTAGTTTCTTATAACTGACTCTTTATCACTCAGGTCATCAGTACAAAGTTAATCTAATTCATAGAATAAGAAGTTTCCAAGTCTATATGATACATCTGCTTTTAAGAAATGCTGATCTCATTATAAGATACACATTTATTCATCTTGAATGCTAACAATGCAACTATATATATATATATATATATATATATATATATATATATATATATATATATATATATGCGTGTATATAGTTTTTTAAGCCTACATAACAGCTGCACATTTGGACTGGATTTGACTGCTAACTAGTTGAGTTTGAATTTATGTGGCGAACTGTGCATTTGCCAACATATGTGATGGTCATGTCCTAAATGGATGTTGAGGAAGGGAGAGTAGTAGTAAGTGGCTGATGCTTGTTTATGCACTCTAAGGAAGGAAGGTAGTATGGTCTCCTGCCTATCAGAACCCAACAGCAGTTTTAGGGATCGCTGACAGCAGCTATTGGGCCAGTATGTCTCATGATGCATGTTGGCCAGAAATGTGCCCCAAGGTGGATGTGGAGGCCCACAAGATACTTCCTAGGCAGAGGCTCAGGTGACTGCCACCAGTAGCCATCAGTAGAGATTTATGTCAGGAGCAAGGGGACTCCACAACTGAATGAAGTCTCACAACTCTGACCTTTGAAGAAGAAGGAATGAACTGTTTAGTGGTTGGAAAATTAATGGGTTGAGTTCTCACCTGGCCAGGCAACAAATTGGATGGCTATTGCACCAGGGAGACAAATAGGCTGAGAGGGGGCTGATGGGAATACATGATGGCTGAAGGGGTGAAAGTTGAAAGACACTATCTGAAAAGTTGTTAGCTAATAGAGTCCATAGCATTCTGTGTTGTTCCGTGTAATGATGATATACTTTTCCATGATGGGAAAGATATATTGTCTTTAAAAATGTGTATCCTATGATTTTTGACATTTAAATAAGTAATTGCTTCTTGCAACTTGTTTGGCTAAATACTCCAAAGACTTTTGACATGATTTCTCAGACATCCCACAGTATCTACTCCTCAGCCTACCAAATAAATTGCATTGGGAAATATTAGATGATGAACTAACAAAAACATTCTCTGCAGGTCAATTACCTCTTTATCTTCAGAGTAGTTATTAAACCTGTAGACAAGCTATTGGACAAAGTGATTTGAGCCACTGTGGGATGAAAAAAAAATCAGCAAATCAGAAAATATGTGACTACTACATGCAGCAACCCTTAACCTTAACCAGACTGCACTTAATGATATGAGTCAATCCTTTTAGCCATCTCTGTTGCAATCAGTCTTTGATTAAGCCTGAATTCTACATCTTACTCCACTTTCATGCATTAAATATGCTATTTCTATTTAAGCACTATGCTATTTAATATTCTGATACTTAAATAATCTAAATGGAAGCAGTTCTGGAAATATTGTGTGTTTATTTTTTCTGGTCACAAAGCATTAGCTAATGGGTTCAAGGAATCTAGAAGACTATGCGATGTATTATCAGATAGATTTACAGTTAAGCAAAATATTTCAAGTACCTGATGTGACAGCTATGAGCATGTTAACAACAGAATGGAATCACACAGTCTAAAACATTATTATTTGCTCTCCATCCAAGGGTCACATGGTCTAAAGCATTTTAAAACTTTATTATTTGCTCTATGAGCTTTTTGAGAGTATGGCAGAACACTGCAACACTGTTACACCAACAGAGATATGGCATGTATGTGATGTGATGTGATGTGTGAAATACTAATCATTGTGGCTATGTACTGCATCGGTAATGAGATCAGTGGTGTGGGATAATAAGATTAGTATAAAAAAAAAGCTCAAGCAGCTGTCAGACAGGGTATCTCTGCACATTACATCTATTAAAGTCTGGGAAACAATCTTTTAAAAGGAAATGCTGATACTGTCAGTTTAAAACATGAGTGATTCTATTGAAAATTGCTGTTAACTTTAGATACTATATGAACCTTATAAAGGTGAGGAGAAATGAACCATCTCTGTGGTACAGAGAGATAAAGCCCTTATTGTGATCCTTGCAACCCGGAACTGATTAGTGAATTGGTTGCTGAAAGGTGCAGCAATGGATGGGATAGTAAGCACGTAATCCTGGCACATGCTTCGCTGTGGTAGGGAGGTGGCCCTCTCTACAGCAGTGCTGATGCATGTTGAACAAAGTATGTAAAGGATGCAGCATATTGGGGGAGATGTTCACATGGCTTTAACATGCTGTATTCATGTGGTAGCTCTCATTCACCATATTTGGGATCATGCAGGAACTTTTGAAGGCATAGTATACCCTTGCTTTGGGAGGAATGTCAATCTTCTGCCAGGGATAGTGATCAAGTAATAAATTACCAATCCCCTGATAATGCCAGTACTAACACCTGTGCCATAATTGGTTTGCCCACACTTCATAGAAGAGCAAGTAGGCATGATCAATATGGTGGACCAGATGGTTCCCAGGGATGGCTGAGTAGAAAAACTGCATACAATAAAAAAAGTGAGAAATGGGGAAAACTTAATGAAAACTGTTACCGAGTTTAAGCAGGCAACTCCATAAATTGTTGTCAAATTTTTTTATATTCATTTTTTTCAGTAAGTAAAAAAAACAAAAAAGCAAACAAAACATCAAGCAGAATGTGAAGCAGAGTCCATCCCTAACCCTACTTAAGCATAACCTTGACCAATAGATGGGAAATTGGAACTTCATCCCAGGTCAGACCCCCATGTCTTTGATAGAAACAGACAGTAATGCCCAAACTATCATACCCCCACCACACACACACACACACACACACACACACACACACACACACACACACACACACACACACACACACACACAAAACATTCAGAAACATCCTGCCTAACATACCCCTTCCTAATAAATGTCCATGATACACAGGGACACAACTGAGTTGAGTTGCATGGCTAGACTTATATAGGCCCTAGTGTTCATTAGCCTACTATGAACATATGAACCTATAAGTGGTCCACCAGTTAGCAACCCCTATACATTTTATGTTTGAATGTTAATTACATTTTCTCAGTTTGTGTCCCTTTCTCTTGCTACTCCAGATTTTGATATCTGATCATTGATATTCCTAACATGAAAGAAAAAGGAAGCACATTGTTTGTGCTTAAGAATGGAAAGTGAAAACTGATTATGCTGATAAGTAGTACAAATGGATGACACTCCTGCAGAGGCAAATGTAATATAAAGTTAATTTTACAAAACAAAACTGTAGGAGTGTTGATCTCTGTACAGTTACTGAGGCATGGTTTAAAGTAGCAGAAGACATCCCAGTGGTACAAAGATTTAATGCCTTCCACACATTTAGACCAGCTAAAGCACAAGACATGCAAGAGGTGGAGGTGTATCAATCTACATAAAAAGTAAGCATACTTCAACATTGTTCAAACAACATGACATGCCTACCCAACTCTGTGTCCATCTAACCTTTGATAAAGTCCTTGCTATCTACAGCTCCCCATGTATGACCAAGGATAGCCATACCACTTACCTGAATGTATTGAAGTCACTTCCACTTCAGCCCAATACCATATTCATTGATGATTTCAACTATACCACCATAAATTGGGATACATACACAACCACTCATATGCAGGCTCAAAGATTCCTAGATTTTAACAATATAAACACCCTGGAACAGGGTTACAAATATCATGGATCTGGTACTCACAAATATGAGGGAATGTTGCTCCATTGTGTAATGCCCTCACTGGTCAGACAAGATCTCAAAGTGGTTATCCTTGAAATAAATATGCTGAACTCGCAGCAATCTCCAGAGCCTTTAAGAACTTTTCCAAGGCTAAGTACACCCTATTAAGCAAAGGCATAGCTAAATATCAAGCCCCCCCAACTCAGAGAACACAGTGGCATATGCATAAATGATTGCAGAAACCCTGTACAAGCATGTAAAAACTGCTTAGTAACAGCACTATCAAACCAAAATAAATTTAAGACAAACTCCAAAAGCAAGCCCCATTGGTGGACCCCAGTATAAACAGGTTGTACAACAAAAGAAAGAAAATCCTGTCTAAAAATAGGAAGGCCTATGCCCATAAGGCAAAAAAAAAAATCCTTGTCAGTTTCAACAAGCAACAAAGGAGATTAATCAAGTCCACCAAAGTCAACTTCAAGAAAAAAATAGCCTTCCAGAGTAACAATAACCATAAGGCATTTTTCAGTTATGTACATGACCTTAAAGGGAACACCCAACAGTATGGTGAACTAATAGTAACTTTAGTGGATCTAAGCATATTAACCTCCTATACCAAACCGGTGGATATGGCAAATTTGCTGGCCGATAAATATAACTCCAGTTTCATCCCTGTCACCCCCATTTCCCCCAGGAAATACCCTCTACAATTTCTCCTCAACTGTCACAAAAGAACAGGTCTTCACTGTACTCCCCAGATCTACAAATACTGATAATATCCCAAAGTACTTCCTAAATAGCAGCAAAACGACAAGAAACATCCAGATAATCCCAAAAGCTCTTTATTAAGCCACAAAATTCTCCTAGCGCCTCGGCAAACAGCCTTTACAGAGTAAAACAGTAACACACAAAGAAATCTTCCTTATAAAATCACATCAATTAAGTTAATTACATCAATTACCCCTTAAGTAAATACTTAGCAGATTAAAACATATTTATTAAATAAAAACCTTCCAACTACACTCTAAATTTAAACCCCTGGGAACCAGGGTATCATATTTCAATATAAAAACAGTTTCCTTGTACAATAAATTATTTTTAATGTTCTCAGTTTCAAATGGATCACAGTAAACTTGATCTAATACTGTGGCTTAAGGTCCACTTTCATCCCCTGATGGCAATTGTAAAAATGAGCAGCAACTGGACTTTCCATCCTAGCCTTTCTGATATCTCTGAGATGCTCCTGTATCTGTATCTTAAAGGCCCTTAAAGGTAGATATAGCAAATTTGCTAGCCATTAAATATACTCCAATTTCATCCCTATCACCCCCAGTCCCCCCCCAGGAAATACCCTCTACTATTTCTCCCCAACTGTCACAAAAGAACAAGTCTTCACTGTACTCCCCTGAGCTAAAAATACTGATAATATCCCAGGATACTTCCTAAATAGCTTGAAACATGAATCATCCCTGTATACAAAGGTGGACCATTAACAGACCCAGGCAAGTACAGACTCATAAGTTTGACTAGTCTTAAATGCAAGGCCACGGAAATAATTATCATGGATCTGGTAAACAAAGACATAGGAAATCTTCAACACTGAGCCCAACCTTGTTCATTTTTATCAAGGACAGTTCATGCCTACTAAACCTGGTGGGCTTATTTGAGAAGGTCACTACAGCCATGGAAGAAGGCAAAATGTTATATACTGCCTAGCCTGACCTGGAAAAGGCATCTGATACAATACTTCACTTGGGTATTATAGACAGACACAAATTTTGACATACATATGTATGTCACCCAATGGATAGACAAATGGCTCACAGATAGGACACACAAAGTTAGGGCTAGGGGAATCCACCTCCACAAAGAGGCCTGTTACTAGTGTGTCCCACAGGACTTGGTACAGGGACCTCTTATGTTTGGAATATACTTCTCTGAAGTCAAGGCAAATATAGAGGGTCTTTGACTGATCATATCTGGTGATGAGTGCAAATTGGGTGCAACCACTGAAACCCCCAAAGATGTCGATATCCTTCAGAAGGGTCAGACACAAATAACTAGTGCCTGACCCATGGCCTAAAACTCAGTACAAAAAAATGCATAATTATACCTTTTTAGCAGATGACCACCCCTGCAAATAACAACACTGATGACACTCCCTAAGAGTGGACCCAGTGGCAAGACACATGGGAACTCAGGTTGACAGCAACCTGAACTTTGATTACCATGTGTCCATGGTAGTAAGAAAATCCTTCTATGTTGTACAATTTATTAAGAAAGGGCATGGCATCCAGATCTAAGGAGATCATAGTCCTACTATACTTACCAATAATCGAGCACAATGCACCCTTTATCATGTACCTAATCAGGCATTTGCAACCACTAGAGCAGCCACAGAGGTTCTTCACTAAAAGAATGCAGGGTGTAAATAAAATATGCTATGCAGACTACCTAAAAGCCCAGTCCTTGTACTCGGTCTCCTACAGACTACTTGAGGAGTGATCTAAGCCCTACAAGGCATTCCCTGATCCAGCCCTGATGGATCTACTTCACACTTACAAAATAAACCTCAGCTATGAAATAAACAAAACATGTTGGAGGGAAGGGTACATGTCTCAAAGATTACCTGTTCACTAGAAGACACTCCCCATTCAGGTGAGACAGATCTCTTTCCTAAGCCTATTCAAGTGCAATTTGGACCAATGGATGAGAAACCACAAATTCACCCCTGGGTAATGACTGTGGACCTTATGGGCAGGAGTAGTTTGTAGATACCTCTAGGCACAGGCATATAGCAACGTCATTGTAGCCCATGGGCATTGACAATTGGGAAAACTGGAGCATGAATAGCTAGGCTTAAAAAAGGCGCTAGGGCCTTTAGCTTAATAACCTCCAATGATCCTATGATTCTATGATCTTATAATCTATGGCCTTGAACTTAAGCTGAAAATGTTGATGTGCTTACTACCCACTAAAGACTTTTTTAAGAAAAATCATTAACAAAAGTAATTTATGTTTGAATATATTTGTTTAAAGCATGTATGCGCAAGAATTATCCTTTCAAAATAATTTTGTGTGAGAATTTCAAATACCATAACTTGTGGGACATTGTACACTATTATTTCAGCAACTCTATAGTTTGATAATTAATATACATTTAAAATGAAAAAGGTTTATACAAAAGTTAGATATGAATTCTTGGATACCACACAATCACCAGCTGTGAATAAATGTATTTAGTATTGGATTTGTATGTAAAATGTCAATCATACTGACTGCTTCATCTTAATTTTGTATGACTATTAGGGAACTGTATTTTAATTAAGCTTTGCTTAAATACTCAAAATGAAATATGGCTTGGGTTCAGCATTGTCTTTCAGTCAAAATATTTTTTTCTTTGAATTTTTTTGTTTCCTTCTTTCTTCAAACAGTTGAAAAATATTGGGTTTACAATATAAAGCAATTACTTGGCTGGAGTGTGGCAGCCATTAATGATCATAGATAACAAAGTGTAGATGCCAGCAAGTGTCCACATTAGGGAAAACCTGTTAGATTTATACAAAAATATTAACAATGTATATACTGCCACCTGCTTTTCCTAGCATTAGGAGATATAACAAGAGATTACTTACAATCTTACTGAAAATTATATGAGTCATGACATAAAGACCAACATCTGTGTATATTCTGTTGTGTGTGTGTGTGTGTGTGTGTGTGTGTGTGTGTGTGTGTGTGTGTGTGTGTGTGTGTGTGTGTGTGTGTGTGTGTGTGCGTGTGTCTCACTTGCTATCTGAGCCATACCACTTTATGTAAATATGAATTTTAGGCACTTTACTGTAGCTCCTTGTGTGAATTAATAATGTAACTCTGAGGTTTTCTTTAGATTAGATATTCATTGTATGCATTAGTACACACAAATCTCCAAATGTGAATATGCAGAGTGACTCACTGGATGCTGCTTCCCTTTTCCACCAACAGAACACAAGATCAAATTTACAATAACAGATGACTGAAACATTGCTTTATTTGATTTCCACAGCTCCTCTAATTCAAAAACATGTTGTGTATGACAAAAATGTGGCCAGTAAGCACTGCACATAGCTACACTAATTCATAAAACATGTTGTGTATGACAAAAATGTGGCCAGTAAGCACTGCATATAGCTACTCTAATTCATAAAACATGTTGTGTATTCCAAAAATGTGGCCAGTAAGCACTGTATATAGATGAGTAATAAACTTTTTTTTTCTGAACAGATCTTCATTTGCAGTACTTTGTTTAAAAAAAAAATATCTCCAACTTACCCTTGGGATATTTATAACAGTCATTGAAGTGATTAAGATACCACTGAAAACACAGAAAATCAGATTTTCCAGTTGTAGCCTTTTTGCTAGGTGAAGTGGAAACTAGGTGAATGACTTTTGATTTTTAAGGTCATCTGTCGTATTCCATTCGGCTTAAGCATTCAGTGTGACCACATGTGAAATGCTCCATGGAGAACACCAACAAAGTCTTGGATTTGTCATGGTATTAACAATTTTCATGGAGTTTTTACACAAAAGCATACTTAAAAGAAACCCTTTATGGTAGGCCTGAGCAGTAATAAATTTTGATGAAAAACCTCCCACCCCTGCAGATCGCCTTAATCTTTTCAGGCACATAGTGTGTCATTTATAATAAGGGCAGCAGACCTCCAGAGGGCTGAGGATTGAGAACAAAATTACCATATTTTTTTCAAGCTGAGTGCATATTGAAGTTCACATTCATATACTGGTCTTTATAAAAAAAAATACAGCACACCTCCTTTTAAAGTTTGGGATTTGGTACACACTACCCTCAAAGGGTTTTACACTTTTGTGAGCTTGGTAATTGCACATCACACCAATATATTATTACTTTCTACTACTTAACTAAAATGTCATATTCAGATGTTCCAAAGTCCTATGCTTTCCACAAGGAGGCCTAATACTTTGTCTTGATGTGATAAGATTTTATTCTAGTCATTAACAAAAGTAGTATTGAGCAGATATATTTCTATTAGAGACCATACTGCAGCAGTGACTAACATTGACTAACTAGTCACATTACTTAAACCTAGCCAAATCAAATTCTGTCTGTAGGCCCCCATAACATTCTACAAAGGGATTTTTGCATGCTTCCTGAGTGCTCGATACAGAACGCATAACATTCTGAATGAGTGTCACTCTAGGCATCACTGTAATGTGTGCTTAATAAAAACAAATTAGGCTTCAAAGTGCATTTCAGGTATTAGACTGTAAATATTACTGCCTACTATTGTCTGAATTGCTGTTCCTCTACTGGTAAACATTACGTTCTTGTTTATGCAGCTCTGGTAAAGAAGTCATCCTGCTTTTCAGCTGACAAAATCTCCCACTATTTCACCTTTCCTCCTCTTCTTTTGCTGACTCCTCTGCTACAGACACATTACTGTAGTTAAGAAGTCACAGTGCTGGGACAAGAAATGTCTTAATTTAATAAGAAGAGGTAAGTATATACGTGTCTTCACCTTCAATGACTTTATGGACTAAATATTTTTATTCAGCCTAAATCAGGTTACATAAACAAGTTACTGACCTTGTTTAAATTACAAAAAAAAAAAGAGTCAGTTTTTTTACCAACAAGCAGTTGAACATTTGCAACATTTAGTAAATATTAATTTTGATTTTTCGTAAACATTTGCATACACTCTTATGAGTTGCATCCAACTCCCACACTGACCCCACAGACAACCACTGTTACCCATTGAGGTTTTTTTTCAGGGCAAAGAGGGAAATGGAAGTAGATTGGCAGGACATTCTACCATATCTCACACTTGTGCACTCACACCTATGGCAATTTAAGAGTCACCGTACACCTTATGGCATATCATTAGAATGCTGGAGGAAACTGGAACACCTGGAGAAAACCCATACATGCACAGGGAGGGCATGCAAATTCCATACAGAAGGCACCCCAGCTGAGAAGTAAACCAGAGATATTCTTTGCATACAAATATTGGATGTTTTTAAATTGTTTTAGTGGGCTATGTTTATCACTTTCCCATGTGCTCCTGGCGTAAGCGGTATTATAACTGTGACTACAGAGAAGTTTGGCTGAGTGACATTGTGAAATGAATTAGTTAGCTTTGTGCTTGTCAAGGTGCAGGCAGTCTTCCCATTCTTATATTAAACAAAAAAAGGAAGTGACACCAGACTCAGACCAAACTGAATGCTACAGCGTATCCTCAAAACCTCTGTTATTTGAATAAAAAGGTGGTGCAGAAAAACAAGTCCACAAAAAGCAGTTTCAAAAGTTCCAAGCACAACTTCTTTCCGCGTATTTTATTCTGCAAACCAGGTGGAAAAAAAGATCAAAAAAAAAAAAAAGCAAACCTGAGCAGTCCCAGGCTTTTTCAAAGTTTCAGGCCGCTTGTGGCCATTGTGTTTATATACTTAGGTTAATAGGCCTGTTCATTAATTAATTACAATCAAACATATTTTAATAACATTTAAAGTGCAACAGTCAGTGCTTTGGCAGTGCTTTACTTTTGGAACTAGAGTTGTAGTTTCTTTCCTCCAATCGCAATGTTCTTATCGTTTTACAATAACAATTGCATTTACAATATATGTTGTGCATCAAAATGTTAAATAATATATTTAATATATTTAATATATTTAACATCTTATATTAACAAAGAAACAGTACTGGCCTGCTTGATTTGCTGTACAGTATAACCCAGTGCTCCTAATATGTACTTAGCAATGAGCTCTGGCATTTGTAGACTGCTCTGAGGAGATGATAGGACATGCCACAGAGGCAGTTTCATCCTATTTACATATAGAGTTGGCATATCGGCTGCAGCAACACCTCACTGATCCCATGTGGCAATGTATATCAGATGCAATATATTCTAGTTATTGACTCAAATGATATATGCATTTCAACAACGTTTCATCATTATACGGTGTGGTTCAGGTGTAAATCGATCAGCTTTTGATTTAACACAGTTCTTTTATTGCAGTTTTTCAAACCCAAAGACCTGCATCTTTAAGTGTCTTTCTACATATAAAACAATTTAAACATTGCAATACAAAACCTTGTAAACTTGCACAAACTTAAAGCTTTTTTATCGACTTTTTCCTGAATGCAATGCTTTAGGAACTTCCGTGTATTCCAGTCATATTCTGTCTGTCTGTCCAGGTTGCTCACTGTTATTGAAGGCTTTACTTCTAACTTAATGTCCATCCATAGTGACCTCTGTTTCCATTCTAGATTCCTGTCCTAGGAATTTTCTGCGTCTTCTCAAAACTGCACTCAGTTTGTCTTGGGCAATCACTCTACAAGGGCCCGTCCTCACACACTACTTAATATGTCTTGCAGTATGTTTACTGCAGGATAGTGGCAACTTGAAATTTCTAAAATCCAATGGAGCTCAGGAAGTTTGTACTGTAACTTCCAATGGATGGAGCTTAAGCCTTTTGACAGAATCAAATTATGTACTCACATTTCAAACAAATGTTCATATATCTGGATCCACAGAGGTTTTGAAAGAAGTATAAATGGCAAACCCTTCAACACAAACTATTTTTATAGTGGTAGTATTCTTTAGGTTTTAGGTCTTAAACTGAATTTTATGTCACAGTAAACTCAGTAACTATTATGTTTGTAATATTTTGTAAACAATTTACAATATCTCAGCAACCCCTTAAGTTACACCCATACTATCAGCAGCATTTTATTCATCTAGCTGAGTCCTTTCATATGAGGCTATGGAGTTCTGTCTGTGTTAGTTGGCTATTGAGATATTTGGGGAAAAATGTGAAAATTATATCTATATAAACTAATATCATAAAAACAAGAGTTAATATCTCTTTACCTGCACTAGACAAAGATCAAATATTAATGCAGTTGAGTTTGCCATTGTATAAGCTTTAAGATGAAATCTTTTAAAACCTTGTACATAGCATGGTTCTGGAATTATTGATGCAAATATGATACAATATTTGATGCCTAGAGTTGTCAGTAGGAGGTAACTGCAGATGCACTTGGAGACGTCACTCGGATGTAATGAGTTGACTGTATTTATTTTATTTATTTATTTATTTATTTACATTTGTGTACCGGGAAATTCCGACTGGACGCAGGTCTTTTTTCAGCGGATGCCTGGGGAGAAAAGCTTCACATCATGTACATGATAAACAGAGATACAAAGTTGCAGCAACAGTAAACAACATTACATGTTGTTGGCTTTAATACAATAACAAGATACAGTTGACTGCATTCTCTTCTGCAGACTCCACCCAGACTGTGCCCTTGGGATTTCTTAGAGGCAGCTCCACCTTGGGAGACTTTTTTAGGCAATCTAACTCTTTATTTACCTTATCTGTCTATCTTGCTAGACTATATCATATTAAATATTCCCAGTTTAAGGAATATCACCTGAGTGGTGATATATCCCCAGCAATTCCACTCTTGGTTGAATCACCCGAGGGACAATTACACTAAGACTCTATGTTGGTTCCAGATTCTGTTTCTCATCCTTGTTCTCTCCTTATGGAAAAATGCATGTGTTTCACCTTGTTTCTAGGATGTGCTAGGATTTCCTCTGCTTCTCACAGTCGTCGAATTAAGGACAGACTCACAATGTGTGTGAACCCCAAACTGATTCCTAAACCTTACTGACTTTATGGTATATGAAATACTGCCACATTGTTTCGTCTGTGTCCACTTACACTCCAGCTATTCTTTTTGTGCATATTAATATTGCTTTAGGGATGCAGTCTTATGGTTTGGAATACTTTGTTCAGCTCATATCACATTGTACAGATATCAAATGTCCAAAGTGATTTGAGTCCCTGTTGTTTATGAAGAGTCCCATCTGACTTCAGTTTCAAAAGCGTAGTCAGTATGGTCAAACTAATTTTAGCTCTTGGTGTTTTTGTTCTTACTCTTTTTGTTTCTCAGAGAATATCCTTTTATTACAGTGCTTTTTATTGATTCTTTATCTCTTTCTGTATTTGTCTTGCTTGAATTAAGTCAGCAAGTAAAGAGTTTGCTGATTTTGCTTTAGTTCACTGTTTTCTTCTTTCAGATTAGCTCCCGTAATTTCTGTAGATTGTTCACAAATCTTGCCCTGAAATGCAATGTTCAGAACATCATATTTCTGCAGTTAATGGTTAGTTCAAGAATGACACCTTACTGTTCATCCATCTTGCAACCTATGTTTCACTTCTCTTTTTATAGCACCTTGACAAGGCTTCCATTCATTTACATTTTCATCCATCTCCTGTATGTGATAACCATATCTCTCAACTGTCTAGATTTTCACAGAATGTCCAGATTTTTGCATCATATTTCCTCATAAAATGTGAGGATTTCTGGCAAATTAACAGGATGATCTGAGGATTGAATTCACTAAATAATGACATGCATTTGAGTTCCAGACTTCAAATCCTTCAGAAAATGTATGTTAACACACACCTTGTTAGTTTAGCAATGTTCTAAATTTATAAGAGCAATATTTAAATCCGCCCCTATTTTCGGGCCTTTGTCCCTCCATTTTGTCAGGCTTTGTCCAGATTTCTTGAAGTAAGAGGCTGAGAGGTATGGCACTGCTGACTAAAAATATTTAATTAAATTTTCCTGTATCTGTGCCACATCATTGCACTCAGTTCCAACTTCTCTTTTTTCATGAAAAAAATGTTAACTTGTTTGTGTTCATCTCCCTTTTCAAACTTCTTTTGTTATAAGCTGGACTAAAGCATATTGCTTTTGTTTTAAGGCAGTGGTATCCTTGACCACTTCACTGTCACAAACTGTAGTTTGTATACAGTTCTTTGATTGTCAGATTCTTGTAGTCTTGTACTTCTGCCTTCAGCAATTCATTTTCAGTTTGCAGATTTGTGTGCTTTGTTTACAATTCAAGATCATTCTGAAATATTTCTTCTTTGCCAGTCTGAAAGTATGCAATCTCAGTTTGAAAAAACAATGCTTCACTTTGCTCTTTTCTCATTTTTTTCAAGATCTAAGAGTTATTTGCAGCTCTTCCATCTGTTTCTGTACATTTTGTATCCTTTCTACATCTATCTTTAATTTTTCATTTTGCTTCTTTGCAAAATTCAGACTTTGAAATGGTTTTATTACTTTTGCTTATTTTTTTCATCAGTTTGCTTGGAACTTTCTTGCATATTGTTTTGTTTAACTATTCCACTTTGGTCATACAGTTTAGAGAGCCTTTGGGGCAAAGCAGCAGTTTGTTTTAACCTAGCAACTTTTAAGTTGTTGAAAGTCAGCCAGTAATCTTTAACTTTCTTGAAAGCTATGTGCAACTTTGCCTACTTCTGCCAGCTCATCTTTATGATAGTCTGTTTTATCCCTGAATAAAGAAACTATTTTGTTTAGTTTCCCTGTCTATTCTCTGTGTTACCAAAAGCTCCATCTAGCCATGACTTTTGTTATTCTCTAGTTTTAGCTATAATGACTTCTGCAGTTCTTTGCACTTCATTGGCTTATTCCATTACAGAATTCAGACTTTTGTGAAAGCATTCTGTGCCAACATTACAGCATTAAGATTAGTTTTTAACCTCTGAGCCAAATCATTGTTTGTTTCTCTTAGCACTTACAAGGCTGGAACATGATCTCTAGTCATATTCTTTGAAAAAGCTTCCACTACCTTTTCTACTTTTAGAAACAGCTTCTGCTCTTCAACCTTATCTATTGAATCTCTTTTAGAACTTCTAGAGCTACAATCATTACTCTCAAAGTTTAAAGTTTACTTAGTACAACTGCAAAACATTTACCTCGGCTTATCAGGAATATTTTGCTGTAAAGCACTCTTATTCTGCCACACCGTGGCATTGTTTGTAAAAATACTTCATTGGTCAGCACCATTTTCTACTTGAAACCCATGTTGTTGTATCTCACTAGAACTGCATCTTTTTGCCTTCCCTGATAACAGTGCAAGATATTTACTGTCTTTCATTACATTTCTCCAGGCTTTCAGCCTACAAGTTTGTTAGCACAGCAATTAAATTCAGATGTACGCTGGGTACATACACTGTTTTCTTTTAAATTGCACAACTGTGAACATCCTTTTCACCTTCACACCTTTAAAAGCAGGGCTTTCCAGCTCCTTCAGAACTTGGTAAAATGCACACAGTCAGTTTCCAGAATAACCGTTAACTCTAGTCACACCATAGCTTCTACATGGTTCAAGAAATCACAACAAACAAGATGTCTCTGTATTTTTTCAACACAGCATACATTTTCCTACAGCTCTATCTACCATAAAGCAGTTAAAGCAACTCTGAAAATACTATTTGTGAAAATGACTTAGTTTGCTAGTTTTTCCATAGAATTCACTAATGCATTTAGATACACCACACCCTTCATTTTTGTCAAAACTGGTTAGCAATACACTATTTTTTATCAACTTTGATTTATATGAGTTGTCCAGTCCTCCTTTAATTATTTACCAAACACAATGCAAAATTAGAGGTTTTAAGCATAGGATAAATTCAAATATGCAAACATGATTTTTGATTCACTTGTGTAAAGTTGAACAATCTTTTATTTACTATGCAGTCCTGTGGCTTATACCGATTAACACTTCTTCCAATAGCCTGTTAAAATATAATTCAGCATATACTATTCATTTTCCAGATTTCAATTCATTTTTACAACCTTTTTCAGATTAGCAGTGTTGGGGTGTCCAGGGCTCCAAGATTTTTGTTGGACTCCTAGTTAAAGAACATGGAGCCAGGTTGCTGTAGCAGGACTATTCAGGCTCAAAGTATACATCTGAAGCTTGGAATAGTATTGCAAGGGCCTTAACTAGTGTGACAGGTATCCCCTGCACAAGTGAGCAATGCAGACATCATTTTATTACCTCCAGAGGAGGAAGCAGGATACCCTTGACCTTTGGGGAATTTCAGACAGGGGACACCCCACAGGTGTGTAAGTATCAATTTTATTGAGTAATTATAAGAGTTAAAAGATGAATATAGTCAAGACTGGTATTCATAATGGTGTTTGGCTCTGTTCTGTTTTTTTTTTTACAGCTGCTGAGGTGAGAGACTCAAAGGTTCAGTCCCATGCCAGCAGCATGTTGTATGTATGCATCAGAACAGTACTGTCTAAATAGTATTTTAATAATAATGATGATGATTTTTATAGTAATTTTGTAGCATAAAAAGTTAAGGACCACTTAGTTGGTATTTAATACAGTTGCACCAAATTGAGCATGCATATCCCAACTGTAAAAGAAACTATGCATGCCTTAGTCTGCAGCACAAAGCAATGGTGCCATATTCTCAAATAACAGTGAGAATGCATCTCTAAACTGTAAAAGGCAAGTATGCATGCAGTAGTCTGTAGGACAAAAGAACAGTACAGTATTTTAATGTAGTCATCGATTGTGGGTTCAAAAAACATGTTTCCAAAATACACAGTACTGTTAGCTTTTCATCATTATTAGAATGTAACTTCATACCTCAATACCAGTGGCACAAATGACCTTCTGTAAACTGTAATCAGTATATTTGGAACACGCATATGTGCAATATATGCACACAACAAGGATTGGTGGCTACAATCTGTATTATACTGTGCCTCTGTTATGAACTAGATAGTCTTAAAAGTAAGGAAGAAACTTTTGTTAGGAGTTTGTAATGTTAAAAGTAAAGGTAACAGAATCAAGTCAAATAATCATATCAGTACTTTGTATGTCACATGTGAAGTTACTAATGTTCTCTCTGTTTTTCTCTCACCCCAACCCTTCTCTCTCTCTCTCTCTCTCTCTCTCTCTCTTTTTTTTGTGTTTATTATTTTCTTTTTGGGGAGTGTTTTTGTTTTGCCCACAGCACAGCAGGGTAAGATTGTCCCACAGTATCTACCTATCCCAACTCCACCAGCTACACCATTGACCAGCATGTCTGGTGCAGTACCTGGTAACACCCTCTCTGCTGCACCTGCACTACCCAGACCTTCAGTTAGTTCTGCCCTGGAGGATAGGCCTGTGGTTCCCCCTTGGAGCAGGGGCAGAGGGGGTGAGTTTATCACTAATGACTAACTGCCAGGGATGCTGCATAGGATTGTGCACCACACTGTTGGCACACACCTACGCTAGGTGGAGCACTTACTCTCCATCTCATGCAACACACCTGTAGGAGGTACAGACATTGGGCCCTCCAGGCAGTGGTACAGTGAGGTGACAATGATGACAGTCTACTAGATAAGGACTAGATTCTCAGTGTCAACTGCCTTAACATGCATGGGACTGAGACTTTCCACCCATTTACAGATAGACAAGACAAACAAGACAAGAGTCAAGGATGGTGAAGACCACATGAGGTGGGTGAACACCATGGTTGGGGTGAGGGTGGGGACATCACGAACCCATGGATGTGAAGTTGAGTGACAGTGAGAATTGAATCCTCACCCAATGGACTATCATCACTGTCAACTCGCTGTTTCAATGACTGCAGTGTCTGATGTCTGTGTCCCGTGTGTTATTTAATACACAGGTGGAGAGCAGTGTCTTCATCTGGCATAGGAGTGCACCAACAATGCAGTGCACAATCCTACCCACCATCCCTGGCAGTTCATCATGGGTGATAAACTCACCCCCACCAGCACTACTCCAGGAGAGAGCCACAGGCCTATCCTCCGGGGCAGAACTACCTGAGAGGCCAGGTAGTGTAGGGGCAGCAGTGGAGATGCTACCAGATTCTGTACCAGATGTGCTGGGCAGTGGTGCTGAAGCTCGTGGAGTGGGGGAAGGTGGATCCTGTGGAACAGTACTACCCCACTATGCTATGGGAAAAACAAAAAAATAAAAACATAACCACAAAAAAAAATAATAATAATAAACAAACAAGAGAGAAAAGGGTTTGCGTGAGGGAAAAAAGGGAGAATATTAGTAACTTTATATGTGACATACAAAGCATTGAATATGACACAATTATTTTAGTCTATTCTGTTACCTTTACTTTTAATTTATTTTATTTTATTTTACATTTGTTGACCGGGCTAGTCTAACAGGATATATGTCCATTTTCAGTAGAGGCCCAGAGAGATAAGCTCCAAGACATGGTCCAAATACAACAAAACAAGTACAAACAAATAAAAAATAAGAAATAAAATCTAATATTCTAGTACAAATAGCAATTTTCCTGGTATGGAAAAAAAATGCAATATACATGCATTACTCTGGACAGGGCAAAAAAAACACTCCTAAAGCTTTGTTTAGTGTTAAGGCTATCCAGCTCCTAACAGATGCACAATGTACTACAGATTGCAGTAAACAATCTCTGATGTGTGCATTCATTGCACATGTGTTGTCCAAATACACTGATTACAGTTTACAACAAGCCAATGGTTACTGCTTTACAGCTCTGACATTACGTTGCAATACTGATGGAACCTTAACAATATTTTATATTTGGGAAGTGTGGATTTTGAAGGCACAACCTATGAATACTTAGTAATAATGAACTGTTTTTTGCCCTGTCCAGAGTAATGCATGTATATTTCACTATTACAGTTAAGAAATGAATGCTCAATTTGATACAATTGTATAACTAACAAATAAATGCATCATAACTTTTAATACTAAATTAACTCCACTGTTGGGGCGTATACATACCATATATGACTCGCATCTGTGCCAATCTAGTGACATGGGTTTGCAAATTCAGTTCCAGGTCTGTGATGGCTGCAGAAAAAACAGAACACAGCAGAATACCATTAAGCATACCACTCCTGGCTATATCCAGCTTTTAACTCTGACAAGTAGTCTCTGTAAGTGATACTTACACATCTTTAGGGTGCCCCCAGTCCTACATTCCTCGATCCATTTTTCAAGGTATCCCTCTTCCTCATTCTGAGGTCTCTGTAGTGGTGCCTACATTGTTCAGTGTGGGAGATACCAGCAGCACTGGTCAGAGCATGGGCCAGACTATTCCATGCTGCTGCCTTGTAATATGAGCCACAATAGTCCCTCTGCAACAGCCTGGGCCCATGTTCAATCACTAGGAGTGCAACAAACACTTTGGACTTCTGGACACCCCATATTTGAGCACTGAATCTCAAAAACTCTCCAGGAAAGCCAGGCATGCCAATCACAGATCAAGACCAATGTAGAATGAGGCTTTCCTGCCAATTACAGGTATCATGCTTACTAGGAGTGCGCACTTTCTGGATTTGCAACATTTGAAATTGTTGCACATCACTTACCATTGCTCAAACGGGTTGCATGAGAATGCGCACTGCTGGGAAATATATTTGCGCGATGGCCAATAGTATTAATTGAATGCATCCAGTGTATGTTTCTGACTGTTTATGTCCTCTCTGCTACCTGGGTGGTCCATTCATCTGGGTTCTGTAGTGTCGCTTTACGAGCAAACAAAATGTACATAGCCAAAGCCATTTCTGCTAAGCGGTACACAGTGTAAGCAGTGTCCCCCAAAAACAAAAAACAAAAAAGTATAAAACATGGAAAATTAGTTAAAATGTGGAAAAGCAATCTATGATATACTGTGACTGCAATGCACTATTACAAAACAGGAGGGGGGACTTATCCATCTCTGCCACACAAACACCTTTGCAGCAAATGCATAATGTAATTCCTCACACAACCAAGTGCAACTGAATGCACACTGATATCAAGGCATGACCTGTTATTTGTAAATGTATTATATGCAATATATTTGTCTGTAATGCACTTTCTGATAACACAACCTGCTATGCTTATTCCTTGCAAATATTCAGCTGTGTCCTACCTTTCTGTGTTTCTTGGCCATTCATCTGTTATCTAACCATTACTCAGAGACATGCAGTGTTTAATCCAGTCTATATCATTTACCTTAAAATGTGCGATGATATTCACTAGAGACAATATGATATGCAGTTGCCATCAAATTAATGGAAGGTTGCATGTCACAGGCAAGCACAGACTGCTATTTTGGGGGGTAGGGAGCAAAGGTGTGCTCCTATCATGGAACATGCAAGGGTATAATGTTCTTTCAAGGGAGGTGGAACCAGACTGAGCTACTGTTATGGCTCAAGCAAGACAGTGCTGCTCTTGTAACTCTCCTTGTTTTGCATCCTACTGGTTTGATCTTGTGAGGGTGGTGAAGCTGGAAACTGCTATGTGTCTCATTACTTTCAAACTTCTCTGTTATGATTTCCCATTTCAAATAAATAGTGCTAAACCAGGGGCATGCAGTGATCATCATTACTTTGGGGAGGTTTCTATTTGTGAATCTTTGAGCCCTGAGGCCTACTACTTGCTAATGGATGCATACAAGTCAAATAAGTCTCTTCTGTCTCATGTGACATTAATTTCTGTATAGATCTCCCACCTTGTAGTTGCTTGCTATACCAAGTGATGAAATATTAGGACATGTCATAACATTATTATACAATACCATACATGTTCAGGACTTACCTAGCAAATGCAGCAGATGACACAGTGTTAGTTCAGGGCTGATTGTGATGCAAGCAGTAGATAGTCAATGCATGAGGAGGTAAAGGCCATGGCTCTGCATTGAGGCTGACAGAGGTCACAGGGTTCCTGTATTGTGTCCCTGTCCAGCCTGTTGCACTCTACAATGTCCATGTCATGCATGTTGTGATAAGTTAAATGTGACCTGAAAGCTTTTCTCTGTCTCAGCCTAGGCCTTTTGCCAGCAGCAGAAGCAGCATTGCCTGTAGCCTGTAATGCATACAAATGGAGTTAAGCAGCAGCAGCTCCTAACATTCTGTCTGGTAGACTTTCTGTTCTGTACTTCACTATTTTGAAATCCACATTAAAAACCACCATGGAGTCCAAACAGTTGCTTTATCACTTATTGAATAGCTCCCCCATATTGGTTAATTAGCATGAAATTCAGCTGCTTATGCTGTAATTACCATCTCTGAAACACAACCTAAACAGATGCAGTCCATTATTAATCTACTCCATTATAAAAAGGCAAATATGTAGCTAGACAAACTGATGTTGAGGATACTTGCTACATGTTCAGCAATGCAAAATATTTCCCAAGCTATCTTTACAGAGGAGTATTAACTATGGCAGGTATGCTGCCATTTTGATACCTACATGATGCATATGCTGGAATATATTAATGAATAATGTGAAGCAAAATCTTTTATATTATTGTTTGTATGCATTAGCTAGAAGTGAACTGACACCATGGTCACATATGTCAAGCCATTTTAGAGGTAAAAATTATTGACAATACATGAAAATAGTAAACTGTGTGATGCATATGTACAAATGTTTTAGGGACAGGTCGTTTGATTGCATGTTTAGCATTTCAAATGGGTTTTATTAGCAAAATGGTTCATGTGTATGTTCTTTAGTTGGTTGGTAAAGCAGAGAAGTTACTGTTATGTCACAAACTAGAATGGGCTATTTTCTTTTTGGGGGGGGCACAGTTGAGTTACTGCTATGGCACATACAAGGGTATGTTGCTCTTGCTACTCTCCTTGTTTTGCATCCTGACTGTTGTTAGTATTTCAGATCTGCATTATGTTTTTTGTTTTCCCAGTGGGTACTACTGACTGCCTACCTTAATGGTTTTATCTGGTAACAGTTACTTTGTAGTTATGTGATAGTTATGTGTATTATCATTCTGTTGTGTTTTAGGACCAAAAATGTCATTGAGACACAGACACCCCTTCAGTGATACATAAAACACAATAATAGTGGACATGCTACATCAACATGGCACTATTCTTCTTTGAAGAGGTCATCCCAATATACCAGCAAGGTTGAGGGCATGGCAGCAAATTGTTGCTAACATAAATGCTGTGGGTGGCCACGGCCATACTTATGAGCAGGTGCGCCACAGAGCCACTCACATGTTCACATCAGAACTGATACATGCAGCTGCTGTTACCTGAGACCAGAGGGTAACCAGGTTGGGCCTGCTAGAGAACCACCTTTCATCCAAAATGAGGAATTCCTGGTGAATCTTCTGACACAAGACAACTCACAGTAGATTGGCCACAATACATCATTGATGTAGGTGCACCTCCTTCTCAGTCCCAGGAAGAGCTTCCAGGTAGGATTTGTTATATGACCAGTTCAATACTGTTGTATAATAAAACAATTGAAATAAAAGTTATTTCTGTGTCACATGTATTTTTTTTTTGGGGGGGGTTGAATATTAATACAGTGATAAGCTCAGTTTGGAGTTGTCAGCCACGTTCTTGTTAAAGTAACATGTCATGCTGATTGAGAGGAGTACATGTAGTACCTTCTGTCTTACTGTTTAATGTAATGATGTTGGGCTTAACTTTTGCTTAACTTATTTCAGGACTGTCAGGAATCCAGCAACATAGGCCTCCTGCAGGTGGTACACCAAATCTAGTTATTTCAGTGTCGCAGATCCATTTCTAGAAATCTAATGTGTCATTTTAAGTCTGTTGTGTGTATTGTAGTGCACCCTGTAATAGTGGTAGCACCATAATAGTGTAGGCATTAATGTATGCCTGTGTTTCTCCCTTTTTTATCATAGGTGATCATGACAGTGGGAGTGTGGGCCTTGTGCCACCTGATGTTAGTGCCTCATCAGAAACTGATGATGATGGTTGAAAAAGTGAGGAACAGTCAAGGGGTGCAGAGGTTGAATCTGACACAGAGGTCGACATCCCTTCTTTCTCCCCAGGACACAGCCAGTAGGCCTATGCCTACCCAGTCCATAGGCCCACAGATATGGGACAGGTGGAGTGTGATGACGTTGAGCAGAGAAGTGTGGCTAGTGCAGCTTCAGTGCCTGTTAAATTTGGCCATAGTCCAAGTGTTGGCAAGGTGCCATGCAGGAGGGTTGATAGGGGTGCTCGGAGAGGGCTTGCTGTCCCTCCTCAACCTGCTGCAGGTGTCTATTCCCATGTTACTCAATGTATGTTTAGGGCCATCATGGAGGCACAGGCATGTTCAGAAAGGTTTTCCAGGAAAATGCTCAGGGTTGTGGATGTGGCACAATCTGACTTGCATCACTGCCTTTACAGTGTTGATGATTCCCAGGAGCTGATGTATGACACATTGGACCAAGGTGTCTCTTTGATGGACTGAGGGGTGTCTGTCATAGAATGAGCAGTTTCTGTGATGGAACATTTTCTGGGAGGGAAACAGCATGCTTGTGGGCATAGTTCAGCTACAACATTTTCTGACAGCCAGCGTGGCAATTCCTGTTCATGCTCCTATAGTGGCAGTACTTCCATTGGTTGAACAGGGAGTGTGCTGTCTACACCCAGATGTGGCAGACCATGGGGTTGTGGTCCTGGGCATTCCTGTGAAGGGAGCACATCCATCAGACATCAGTCATGCTCACATTGCAGCTCTCCATCTGACTTTGGGAGAGGAAGTGCCAGTGCAACTCCTGGCAGAGCCAATTCCCATGGTTGGGGGAACAACAACAATAAACTGTCGCCTCTACCATGCATGGCTCACACCTGTCCAACATACCAAGATGCAGAGCTAGCACTGAGCTTGACTGTGTTCATGCAGACTCTCCCACACTACTTTCACATGGAGAACTGCTACAGACACAACCACAGCCTCCCTGCTTCCCGTTCTCCCACACACGCACTCATCCACCTTTTGTCTTAGCCTAGGCCTCCTGCCCCCCCCAGCACCCTATGTAAGTGATGATAACTGTGCCATATCCCTGTTTTCTTTCTTTTGGATTCAGGGATACAAAAGCTTTGTGTCTGATCCACAGGGTTCACAGCTACATCAGTGTCTAGTAGATCTGCATTTGTGTTGTTGAACTGATAATTGCACCTGTCAGTTATATTTGCCTAGCCAAATTATACAGTGGATAGCATCATCATAACAGTACTTTCTAGTGCATTCTATTGTAAGGGTTTTGAAGTCAGGAACTGCAATGTGTGTCATTACTTTACACCTTTCTCTTTAATGTTTTCCAGTACATACATATGGTGCACATCATAAGACACAACATCACATTCAGATCTCAGGATTGTATGACATCATTGTAGTTAAACTCATCAGAACAGTAATAAAGTATAATGCTCTCTTTTGCATGAACCTCACCAGATACATGCAGCAGCTGGACAGAACACAGGGCTTTCTCATCAAGATAACACAGAGCCTATTAACCATGACATGAAGTTTCCTACTGTCTCCATTACTGGCTTGGTGGATCTGGGCATCATGAGGCAATGTAGAAATTGCCTCATGTTTACTGACAACCAGTTAACTCTCAAACAAAATGATATGGTATGTGAGAGATGTATTTAAAAAATGTCACTAGAGGCAAAGCTCTCACATAAAAGTACTCTTAATGTCAATAAGGTTGTCAGTATTACACATACTGCACCCATCATGCACAATTCAAAGCAGACATATAGACCCCCATATACAGAGGCACTTACATATAACTTTCCTAAACCACAAAGATCTCCTGGACAAAGTGCACATAAGAAATACCCTCAGCAGCCCCAAACACACTCTTCAAAACAACACCCACATCAACACATAGAGCTACATCTCATGGAGCCTCTACCTCTAAGCCCATAAGGCAAGTCAACACACAATCCAACATTATAGTCATTGGAGACACCAATGTGAGACTCACTGATGTCCCTCTCACCAGGCTGAGTAAGGAGAAAGTTATGGTGAGTTGCTTATCAGGGGCTAGGATCCACCACATTACACAAGCACTCAGGTCATTGAATGACAAATTCCATGTGGGAGTAATTGACCTGAGATGTACATCCCTAGATTATATGAAGAGAGACATCATAGATCTCTTAGAATATGTGTCTCAGGCTGCTATAGGCCTAGCATTGAGCAGCATTTTACCTTCTCCATGGATGATGCCACAATACAAACAAAAGATGATTGAATTTAATAATTGGCTTAGTTTCTGGTGTCATTCTAAGGGGTTGCAATATTTGTCAGTATGGAAGGAGATGGTCAACAGACCATGCTGCTTTGCCAGGGATGGACTGCACCTCTCCCCTCTAGACTTTTGAATATTAGCTAAAACATTGTCTTCCACCATAGTGCCTTTTTTAGGCAATGCAAACCTGAAAGTACTTCCGACATAGCAAATCAAAACCAAGAAAATCTAAAGGTATTCCTGCTCAATGATAGGAGCCTAAACAAAAATCTCCACTCCCTGGAAGCTCTCTTTACCCTAGAGAATGCCGATGTCTGTGTGGTCTCTGAGACATGGTTTAAAGCCACGGAGAGCACACATTTAGACCAGCTACTTCACAGGCAGGGACTAAAGGTGGAGTTGTCTCTATTTACATCAACAGAACCAAACAAGCTGAAAAGACCACTTTCAACAATCCAGAAAGGGTGCCCACGAACAGAATCCCAAGGCTCGGACAACAGGATAGAAGAAATCACTTTTATTTAACAGAAACAGATTGAAATAAATCAATTAAATGAATCACAAGGTTAAGCGCTTTCGTCTGACCTCCGTCAGACTTCCTCAGAACCATGAACCAATGTCATAAATGGGTTTTTAAACTCATTTTTGCCAAACATTTACTAATTAAAAGGGCAACACTATACTGAAACGTAAAGTACGCCAGCAATTGCCAACCCACTGCATATGCCAAATCCTAATATAATGTACATGATAAAACTGATTAATAGTATAATTTACATAATAAAAAGTTAAAATGACAACTAACTACAATTCCTACTGCTAATACATACAGATATGCTCTCTAACCATGTATCGTAAATCTAAGTGTCCCTAAAACATATTGTCCTATATTAATTGTACATGCTACTTAGTGAAATACTGCAGTACCAAATTTACATAAAACCTATAGAAATAGGTATAAAAATAGGTATAAAAAATGTGTATAAAAAATGTCAATATGAAGAAAAAAGGCGACAAAATATGAAAGAAATGCATCAATACAAAAATTGCATCAATACAAGAAATGTGTAACCAGTCAACAACAACACAAAAAATACAAAAAATATATATGTGTATATATATATATATTGCTAATTACTTGTAGAATAACTAAGTAATTGAACAATAGTCATATAGACAAACAGAAAATATGTCGAATAGTGCATGTTGAGAACTGTAACCCCTAACAATATGTCATAAAATATGTCATAAAATATGTCATAAATGACATAAAATAATGGTATCTCAAGACAATACAGGGGCGAAGTCTCATTCTAAAATACTTATTAGTCATATTAGAGTACATATCAAGATACATATAAAAATACATGTGAAAATACATATGAAAAACCAGTTGGAAACAATTAATGACCGATCTGTACCGATTGGTATGGCCCCCTAGTGTACGCCTAATAACACTAACTAGCACAATTAGAATAAATGTCAAAATATGCCTGCCAAACCATTGTTCAAAAAGCAAGCTGTTTAAGGTCATCATACATTAAGCTGTAAAAATGGCTTTATACTAATAAAATCATTCAGCCCTGGATGGGAAGTTGAATCACAAAATATTTGCCATCTACTTTCAAGAGCCGAAAGTTTGATCTTCCAATTACTTTCGCAACTACTTGTATCCATTAAATCTATGATGGCAAACTTAAAGCTATGGTTGTTACCTTTTTCAGATATATGTCTACACAAAGCGTTTTTTTCATCTTTCCTCTGAATTCTATACAGATGTTCGTATATCCTGGTTTTTAACTTCCTTTCAGTTTTGCCTATATAATAGGCCGAACAGGATATACTGCGTGGCTATATAGACCACTCTTTATTACCTCTACGTGTCTTTATTTTTGTCTTCATCACATTGTCCAATTTGATATCTGTGCTAGTATTGATAAAGTTACATTGTCTACACGTACCACATTTTCGTGTACCTCTACTGAGAGTCTTACTTTCCCTCGAATGCTCAAATAAGTATTTCAAATTATGAGACATTTTGTACACGATTTTTGGTGGCTCTTTACCTATTACACCCTCCTTATCAGTAGACCGACTTCAGCCTTTATAATACAGACAACGTATCCAACAAAACGGGAACCAAACCGAAGTTGAGGGAAGGTTGCAAGACGTACTCTAACGCTATAAGGACATATGATGGTCCACAAGGTACTGACTTTCATTCAGCTTTTTCAGATACAGTTCGTAACAAAGACCTTAAGGGTCGTAGTTTAAAAACTTTTAGTAAGAATAACATAGACGCTTTTCTTAACGATGATGTCAATTTTAAAAGGGACGACCAGTGTTATGACAATCAGTCGAAACAAGGAAGACTTTGTAGTACTAATAAGGACAACATTAAGTCCAAGATTGTGTTACTTGGCAAAAAACTTATTCTAATTAAAAGTGTCAAAACTGACAGTGCCTATTTGAAACATTGTCTGAATCTAAAAATTGTACCTAAGGGGTTGCGATTTTTTAAGCTCCCTTTGGGTATTGACTGTAACAACATTATTATTAATGATTTTAACAACATGTTTGATGACTTTGGATTTGTGTATATGAAAAGATTGTTGAAATATAATGAAGTGAAGATGGTGGAACTGACTAAGGACATTGAAATTTTGAATGAAGACATTATTAATGACATAGACTTTGACCAATGGGGGGATTTGTACCATAGACAGTTTGCTACAGCGGAAAATAAAAACACGCTCATTTTTAATAGGAAATTAAGGAAGATAGATAGGGACATGGAACTTTATAAAAACAATAGGGCCTATATATGGCCCAATGTGAATAGGAGGGAAGGCCCCCAACCAGAGAAGCAGTTTGTTTTTAATGAACGGACGGACAGAAATACACATGACACAAATTTTCAAGGGGGGAGGTTCTTCCCTGCCCCGAAGCAGTTCAGGAGACAATTTTAGAAGGGGATGGCTTGTGTGAATTAAAACCAAGTCTATGTAGGCAGAATGTATATTTTGATAATGACAAGGAAGAAACTATGTCCCCTTTAGGTTGTGTGGACGCCTGTGTAGCTTCTGTGGCGCAACCACCACTAACTAAACAAATCACTCATTCGTTTAATGGGTTCAATGTGTTTAATTACACGGACATGGTGGTCACGCAAGGGCACGTATCCTTGTTCACTAAAGGTATGAAATTTATTCCTACCAGCAAATTCAATATAGTGGACACCATTAAAGAGGTCAAGTTTTTTAGTCGTAGGATTAATTTTTCTGTCTTATTCAATAGTAAGAACCAGGGTCCGAACACGACTGGCATTTGCAGTAAAAGACTCACTAAGAGGAGTGTGATTGTTCCGGCATACCATCCACAAGCCCTTCTTTATGAAAAACTTGTTTCTAAGGACATTTACAAATTGTACAAGGACATTAAAATGAGTAAAGATTACACAAAAGTGTTTATGGACAATTTAACTAATGAAGAAAGGGACTGTCTTAGACACATTAGAGAGAACCCTCACATTAGAATAATGAAACCCGACAAGGGTGGGGGGATAGTTTTATATAATACTTTAGACTACAATAGTGAGATTTTGAATATATTACACCATTCAGGAAATTATGAAGTCATTTCCACTAATCAAGTACATATAGGTTACAAAAGAATTGACTTGGCCATAGAGGAATATCTTTTGGACAATAGGATTACTAACGACATTTACCAGTTCATTAGAGTTGAGTTTCCAAAAATGGCCACGATAGTAGGAATACCCAAAATTCACAAGGATTTGGTACACCCCCCTTTTCGGCCGATTATTTCTGGATCTCTATCCAAGGCATTTAAAATAGGAGTCACCATTGATGAATGGACAAAGCATGTTTACGATAGGGTCAATCACTTAACAAAGGACTCGTGGGACTTTTTGGGGAAACTTACTCATGACGTATGGAGGAAGGATGTTATATTTCTCACAATAGACGTTATTGACTTATATTCCAGTATACCCAAAGATATTGGACTTGATTATTTTCACAATAGTCTCAGTAAATTCTCCAATTTAAGTAGTGATAAGGTCAACCTTATTGTAGACATGATGGGACTAGTCCTTGATCACAATTATGTGCAATTCCAAGGAGAGGTGTTTAAACAAGTTAAGGGGGTGGCTATGGGTGCATCCTGCGCTCCCATTTATGCCAACATGGTTATGTTGGAATGGGAAACAGAATTCGTTTTTAAAAGTGAACATTACAACAATATCCTTTTGTACACTAGATTTTTGGACGACTTGTTTATTTTGTGGAATGGCTCATTAGACGAACTTAAAGTTTTTATTGATTATATTAACAACACTACCCAGTTTTTGAGATTCACGTATAGTACAGATAGGACAGGAATTTCATATTTAGACACGTACATTAGCAACAACGGTACGAACTTTACATCTAGTATACATAGAAAAAGTACCTTTTCGAACGATTACTTAAATTTTAATAGTAATCATCCTCCTTACATGTTTCGCAACGTGTTTAAAGGGCAGTGTATTCGCGCAGCCCGCATGTCCTCAGAAAGAGATGTTATGGAAAGGGAACTTCACAACATCCACGACATGTTTTTGAGTCGTGGTTACCCCAAGGAAATGTTAAACAGCGTCACTCAATATGTTAACAGTGAATGGGGGAAAAAATATTTACCCCTCTTAGGTATCCCATTACCCAAGTTGAATAGAGCTGAAGGTTTTGATGACAAGAGAGTATGTGTTATCAGATATAATCAGTACTCTAATTTAGTTAAAGAAATCTTAAATAGGCACTGGGAGACAGTCAGGTCTACTGATAAGGAGGGTGTAATAGGTAAAGAGCCACCAAAAATCGTGTACAAAATGTCTCATAATTTGAAATACTTATTTGAGCATTCGAGGGAAAGTAAGACTCTCAGTAGAGGTACACGAAAATGTGGTACGTGTAGACAATGTAACTTTATCAATACTAGCACAGATATCAAATTGGACAATGTGTTGAAGACAAAAATAAAGACACGTAGAGGTAATTGTAATACGCAAAGAGTGGTCTACATAGCCACGTGTATATCCTGTTCGGCCTATTATATAGGCAAAACTGAAAGGAAGTTAAAAACCAGGATATACGAACATCTGTATAGAATTCAGAGGAAAGATGAAAAAAACGCTTTGTGTAGACATATATCTGAAAAAGGTAACAACCATAGCTTTAAGTTTGCCATCATAGATTTAATGGATACAAGTAGTTGCGAAAGTAATTGGAAGATCAAACTTTCGGCTCTTGAAAGTAGATGGCAAATATTTTGTGATTCAACTTCCCATCCAGGGCTGAATGATTTTATTAGTATAAAGCCATTTTTACAGCTTAATGTATGATGACCTTAAACAGCTTGCTTTTTGAACAATGGTTTGGCAGGCATATTTTGACATTTATTCTAATTGTGCTAGTTAGTGTTATTAGGCGTACACACTAGGGGGCCATACCAATCGGTACAGATCGGTCATTAATTGTTTCCAACTGGTTTTTCATATGTATTTTCACATGTATTTTTATATGTATTTTGATATGTACTCTAATATGACTAATAAGTATTTTAGAATGAGACTTCGCCCCTGTATTGTCTTGAGATACCATTATTTTATGTCATTTATGACATATTTTATGACATATTTTATGACATATTGTTAGGGGTTACAGTTCTCAACATGCACTATTCGACATATTTTCTGTTTGTCTATATGACTATTGTTCAATTACTTAGTTATTCTACAAGTAATTAGCAATATATATATATATATACACATATATATTTTTTGTATTTTTTGTGTTGTTGTTGACTGGTTACACATTTCTTGTATTGATGCAATTTTTGTATTGATGCATTTCTTTCATATTTTGTCGCCTTTTTTCTTCATATTGACATTTTTTATACACATTTTTTATACCTATTTTTATACCTATTTCTATAGGTTTTATGTAAATTTGGTACTGCAGTATTTCACTAAGTAGCATGTACAATTAATATAGGACAATATGTTTTAGGGACACTTAGATTTACGATACATGGTTAGAGAGCATATCTGTATGTATTAGCAGTAGGAATTGTAGTTAGTTGTCATTTTAACTTTTTATTATGTAAATTATACTATTAATCAGTTTTTATCATGTACATTATATTAGGATTTGGCATATGCAGTGGGTTGGCAATTGCTGGCGTACTTTACGTTTCAGTATAGTGTTGCCCTTTTAATTAGTAAATGTTTGGCAAGTAGTTGGCGCCAAAATGAGTTTAAAAACCCATTTATGACATTGGTTCATGGTTCTGAGGAAGTCTGACGGAGGTCAGACGAAAGCGCTTAACCTTGTGATTCATTTAATTGATTTATTTCAATCTGTTTCTGTTAAATAAAAGTGATTTCTTCTATCCTGTTGTCGTTGTCCGAGCCTTGGGATTCTGTTCGTGGGCACCCTTTCTGGATCGTTGAAAGTGGTCTATTTACATCAAGAATAAAAATACTTCAAGGCTGGTCAAACAGGACAATGCACTTGAGCTTCTCCATGTTCAAGTCACCATAGGTAAAATTCAATACCACTTCCTTGCAACGTATAGGTCCCCCTCTATGACCCAGGAAACCCATACTATGTATTTAAACTTATTAGAAACACTAACTATCCAACCCAATACCATATTCATGGGTGAATTTAATTACCCCACTATTAACTGGAAATCCTATACGACATCAAATGTACGTACACAGAGATTCCTGGAGTTTGTAAACACAAACTCCGTGGACCAGATAGTCAATACACCAACCAGGGGTGCAACCATACTGGATCTGGTCCTCACTAATATGAGAGAGTGCTGCACACCCCCTACTGTAATGCCATCCCTGGTAAGGTCAGACCACAAAATGGTCTCCTTTGATGTAAAAATAAAACCTGGACCCCCCAGGGTTGGGAATATTCAGGAACTATTCTAAGGCTAACCTCCTGCTATTAAGTGAGAACCTGTCAAAATTTCAAGCCTCTATAAACCCTGAGAACACTTCTGCCTATGCAGAACTGTACACAGAAACCCTGTACAAGCATGTTAATAGCTGCATAGAGGCAGCCTTACTCACCAGAAAGAAGTACAGAACTAACTCAAAAAAACAAGCCACCCTGGTGGAATCACAAAATCAATCGGATGTATAACAAGAGGAAGTAAATCATGGCAAAAATTAGGAGTTGCAGCACCCAGATGGATAAAAGCACTCGCATCAAACTAAACAAACAACTCAGAGGAAAAATAAAGTCTTCCAAAGCCAAATTTGAGGTAAGTTTGGCCTCCCAGTCCAAGGACAACCACAAAGCATTCTTTAGCCATGTCCACAACCTCAAAGGCAATACAGAATTATGTGCTGAGATCATTGTAAATGGAGCTGCCTATACTGAGCCAGAAGATATAGCAAACCTCCTGGGTGATACATTCATCTCCAACTTTACCCCTCTCTCCTCCTCAACCTTCCCTCAGGAAATATCATCAAATATAACTTCACCTACTATCACTAGGGAACAGGTCCTTAATGCTCTCTCTAAGACCAAGAACACTACATCAATGGGCCTCTGGAATTTCTATTTAACTGTAATCTCAAAACAGGCTGAGTGACTCATGAATGGAAAAAGGCAACAGTCATCCCTCTGCACAAAGGTGGGCCATCTACAAACCCTGGAAACTACAGGCCTATGTGTCCACTAGTCTTATATGTAAAAGCATGGAAAGAATTATCATGGAGATGATTACTAGAGATATAGTAAACCTCCAGACACTGGACCCAACCCAGTTTGGTCTTGTCAAGGGCAGATCATGCCTACTCAACCTGGTGGACTTCTTTGAGAAGGTTACCAAAGCAATGGATGAGGGCAAAATTGTTCACACTGTCTACCTTGACCTAGCGAAGGCATTGGACACAACACCCCACTCAGGCATTGTTGACAAACTCAGGAGGATAGGTACAAACCCGTATGTCACCCGGTGGATAGCCAACTGGCTCACAGACAGGACTGAGGAAGTTAGAATTGGGGAGTCCACCTCTACAAAGAAGCGAGTCACAAGTGGAGTTCCTCAGGGATCAGTCCTTGGACCGGTCCTTTTTGGCATTTACTTCTCAGAAGTCAAGGCCAATGTCAGTCGTCCCTGGCTGACTAAATTTGCAGATGATTGCAACTTAGGAGCTGTCATTGAATCTCACACTGACACAAATGTTCTTCAGGAGGGAGTGTATCAGACAACACGTTATAGATGATGACATCAGCAGTGTCTGTTGAGGATAAGATAACAGCAACAGCTCACACACACACACACACACACACACACACACACACACACACACACACACACACACACACACACAAAACAACACACACAGATACACATACACATTTGACTGCAGTGAGAATAAAATCTCAAACTAAGTAAACAGACTACAGAACACAGTACTTAATGCACATGCCACAGCACAAGTCTGATTATATCAGAACTGCAGGTGAACCTATAGTAGATGAAATCAGCAGGCCATGTGGGAGACAAGAGGTTTTGAAGGCCTGCATGAAATGGATGTGTAAGATTGTGCAAGTCTCAAAAACTGGCAAACCATGCCATTGGAGAAGTAGCTGTTGGGTTGAGAGGGCAAGAGGAGTAAAACTGAAGCTGAATTTATCACCCAAGAGGTTTGCTATATCTTCTGGCTCAGTATAGATGGCTCAATTTACAATGATCTCAGCACACAATTCTGTATTGCCTTTGAGGTTGCAGCCATGGCTATAGAATGCTTTGTGGTTGTCCTTGGCCTTCTGTATAGATACACACACACACACACACACACACACACACACACACACACACACACACACACACACACACACACACACACACACACACACACACACACACACACACACACACACACACACAGTTGACTGCAGTGAGACTAGAACAACTACCTATCTAAGACCACAGACTTCAGGACACTGCACTTAGTGCATGAGCCATGGCACAAGTCTGATTTTGCCAGGACTGTAGGTGAACTTATAATAGATGACATTACCAGGCCATGTGAGAGACAAGAGGTTGGGAGGCCTGCATAGGTACATTGTTTCATAGTGGCATCTAAGGCTAGTAGCCTAATAGCAGTAGGCTGTTTGGAAGCCCAGCTATGTAACAACACAAATACTCTTATTGAGCATATCTGGCTGTTTCAGTTTTGCACAGCAAGACTGTAAGCACCGCCAAGTGTCCATCAATTGTGGTTGATATATGTGTGGAAAAAGTAATAAGAGATCAGGGTTATAGTTCATAGGTTCATAGGTGTGTACTAGGCTAATGGCCCCGGAGTCTTTACAAGCCTAGCCCATAGAAGTGTCCTGGCATCGTGCCACCTGACATTAGTTCCCACTGTCTCTATCAAGTAGAGCCACTGGAGTGATCCCCAGGCTGAACTTTCTATTTCCCATCCAGTCATCAAAATTTCTTTTGAAGAGGGCCAGTGAGATGCTCTGCTTGACATGTATGGGAAGTCTATTCCAGAGCATGGGCAGTCTCTGGGTTATGAACCGTTCCCTCCAGCATGTTCTGTTGATTGTGCTAATGAGGTTGAGGTCTCTGGAGTGTGTGGTGTGGAGGGATTGGGAATTCTTTAGATGTAGCATTTCTAACAGACCTGGGTCAGACATGGCTTTGTAAGTTAAGCAGAGATCACCTCTTAGTAGATGATATGAGACAGAGAATAGCTGGAGTTTTTTCAGTCTGTCCATATAGAACATGTGTTTAAGGCCTAGGATCCTCTTCATGAGGTACTTTTGTGGCCTTTCCAGCTGTTGCATGTGTCTATTGAGGTACATGACAAATGGGGCATCATACTCAATGATTGGCCTAATGAGGGAAGAGTAGATATAGATGATGACCTCTTTCTTCCTGGATGCAAAACCCCTGGTAATGAGATGTGCCACATAAAAGGACCTTCTGATCACAGTGGCAATGTGGTGGGTTGAAGGATAGGTTGCTGTCAACCTGTGTCCCCAGATCTCTTATAACACCTTCAGTGTTCAGTGGGCTCCCATCAAAATGGTAATTAGTGGAAACTGAGTTTTTCCCAAAGGTGATGACAATGCATTTTTTGGCATTAAGCTTAAGGCTATGGTTTCGACACCAGTCATTGGTCTCAGTGAGGCCTTTTTATAGGATGTCTACATCACTTGGGGAGTTAATAATGACTGCCAGCTTGCAGTCATCTGTGATATTGGTCAGCCAGTGTCCCTCTGTGTTGGTCTGGACTTTTGAGAAGTAGATGCCAAACAGGAAAGGACCCAGGACCGATCCCTGTGGGACTCCACTTGTGACTGGTCAGCAGTCTAACTTAGAGTCCACTACTTTTATACTGTGGGTTCTATCTGTGAGCCAATTTGCAACCCACCTAGTGATATAGGGGTTGATGCCTAGTTTGGTGAGTTTATCAATAATTCCTGAGTGGGGAATGGTATCAAAGACCTTGGCCAAATCAAGTTAGTCTGTATGAACTGCCTTACCCTCATCCACAGCTATGGTGACTGACTCAAAGAAGTCAACCAGGTTGAGCAGGCATGATCTATCTTTCACAAAACCAAACTGAGTGGGATCTAGTGTTTGGAGATTCCCTATATATCCTTGTTAATTAGGTCCATGATGATGTGCTCCATAGCCTTACATATCAGACTCGTCAGGCTAATGGGGCAATAATTCCCAGGGTCTGTAGTCGTTCACCTTTTATGTAGATGATGACTGTAGCAGTGCACCATTCAGTATGGACAAAGCTTGAGGTGAGGCTGTGAATGAGCAGGACACACAGATGTGGTGCCAGTTCACTTTGCAGTTCATGTAGAACACATCCAGGGATATTGTCGGGTCCCATGGAAGCTGCATTTTTGGCCTTGGACAATGCAGCTTTAACGTGTGCTGCAGTAATGCTGGGTTCCAGGCATTCCTCCGGTATTGTGATTAGTCCTTTGGGGGGAGTTGCCACTGATTCTGTCAGACAGTATGTTGGCAATATCTGTTGGCTCAGTATAGGAGGTACCATTGTGCAGTAACTCAGAGCAAACCGGGGTATTGCCATGGAGATTCTTGATATAACTTTAGAAGGCTTTGTGGTTGTTTTTAGTGTCTGCTGCAATTCTGCCATCATAGCTGGCTTTACAGGTTCTGATGAGGGATCTCAACTTTATGTTGAGGCTAATAAGGAAGTTTTTCCAGTCTTGGGACTTCACCTTTTTTCTGCAACAGTTTCTCCATTCTATTGTAGAGTTTATTAATGGCAGGGGGCCACCAGATTGGCTTTCCTTTTTTTTTTTGCTTTTTTTGTTGCGAGCAGTAGACAGCCAACACATGGGGAGATAAAGGTTGTGTGAGCTGCCTGGCATCAATTTTACAAATTGTATGTCAGTTGGAGAAAGATATTAGGTCCCTAGGTGGTAAGAGAATGTGCTATGCATTGTCTCTTAGTTAAGGCAAGGGCATTCTGGGCATACCTACATCTGCCTACCACGACAGCAACTGGGGCTTCCTCCTCTGAGTCCTCCTCTGACTGTGGCTGTGTTGACCTATGCATTGGTAGGGGGATGTGTGCCCCTTCTTGTTGATCCTGCTGAAGCTGTTTCTGCAGGATCAGACTGTGGAACATAACACATTCTGTGAATATTTGTGTACATGTACATGGGTTATACTGCATGGTTCCACCTGATATAGCTAGGCACCTGAACCATGACTTCAGAAGCCCAAACACACACTCTATAATGCTTCTAGTTTGAGCATGTGCCTCATTATGGAGATCTTCCATGGCTGTGTGTGAACTTCTGCTGGGTGTCATCAGCCATGGTTCCAGGGCATAGCCAGCATCCTCCAGTAAATAGCCCAGTGGGATGTCCCACATAGCAAATATCTGGTACAGCTGTGATGTGTGCCAGACATGGGATTCATGATAACTGCCAGGGTTGCTAGCACACACATTTAAGATAATTCCCTGGGCATTACACACAACTTACACAGTTGATGGAGTGGTATCCCTTGTGGTTAATGTAGATTCTACCCTGCTCACCAGCTGGTACCTTAATGTGTACATGAGTGCAATCGATAGCACCCAGTACTTCAGGGCAGTACGTGACATGGTAAAACAGTTCTATACTGCCGGCCTTCTCTTCAGAAGTACAGGGGATAAATATGTGCTCAATGGCATGTATGTGCTCAATGGCATGTATGAGCATGGCATCTAGAAATTGGTGGAGGATCCTGGAGGATGATGCCCATGACACACCCGTCATGTCCCCAGTTGGTCTTTGAAAGGTATTAGTAGCTAATATTCTAAGGGCTACACATGCCTAGTTTCCCCTGAGATAGGTTCTCCTCGGTTAACTCTGGTTCTGAGTTGAGGGCAACAGAGATCACAGAGTACTTGTGTCCCTGTCACATAAATAAATAATCCCCATGGTGTATATACTTAATGAAATATAGTGCCATATACATAGGGTATAAACCTTTGGTAATTTTTTCATAAAATGTCCATTGTTAACAAGAGAAAATTTTTTTTCAGATGAAAAAAAATACTGGTCTTTTGACCAATTTCCCAGACATAATCTGGTTATTAATCATAAAGAAGGAAAAAGGGTACACTAAAGGACACTGACTATAAAATGGATGCTGTAACAGCCAGGAAGCTTAAACTGCTCAAGTAGTGTAACTGACAGACATGTGACCGTGTATAGCTTGGCAAAGCAGGAGATGGAAAATATACTTTCACCTATGTATTGGTGAGCAGAGGATGGCTAATGAGTGCATATACATAGGAAAGGGTTTCACATATGTGCAGACAAAAGAAAGGATGTTAAAAAATCTGTCCAAATATGTGCATATCTATGGCTGGAAATCATGACAGCAGGATTTTAAGTACTGTACATGCTGGAGCATGTTCTAATTTGTATCTGCACTGTGTCTGCAGTACCTGTCCCCCAAGTTATCTGGCCCAGTTATTGGGATATGGACAAAGGGTGGAAGGTGAAGCATGCCCCACAGTCATCTGTCATGACCAGTACATGTACCTTGCCACTGATTACATGAAGGTATGGTACCTTTGTGCACTTTACACATGGCAAGACAACTGCAACTCATGGCTATGAGACTCATTAGATAATCCATCTCTGATTGGCTCCTGGGAGTATGTATGAATGTGTATGTGTTGTGTGCATGTATGTGTGTGCACGTGTGTGTGTGTGTGTGTGTGTGTGTGTGTGTGTGTGTGTGTGTGTGTGTGTGTGTGTGCAGGATGTCTGTAAACTTTCAAATGCCTTGAACCTGTGACATAGGCTGATACAATGTTGTAAAAATATGATGTATAAAGGAGGCAGTTCTCATTGCCCAGGGGTGGATTTCCTCAGCCCCCAAATGTGTACTGTGTGCCTGTGGATTTCTGCTGCAGCCACACACAATGGGGGGGTGTATTTACAAAGTGCTCCTCATCATCTAGGTGTGTGTGGAAGGTGTTAGTATGCAATGAGAACAGATGAACTGTCAGGAAACAATATTTAATGCTCATGAACCTGGTGTAAATACAACCACTTAACCTTGACGAGTGTACTTCATGGAAGTAGATCTATGAGGAATCATAGTGAAAGCAAAAGAAAATAAAAAATCAAGTTATATAAACTCCAGCTATGAGCAAAGCCAAACAACAAGCATTACTTCAACATTGTATCATATTCCAAGTAATCTGAAGAAAAACATTCCACTATTTGCTCATCTTATTTTCCATTTAATTTCTCACATGCATATGCTTTACTTCTGTGAACCTATACATTTAAACAAATCATCTGCATTTTTTTTTCAGAATTTAATTATAGTAGCTAAGACCACCAACCAGACATGTTAAATACAAATATACAGTACTGAAGTCAAAAACTTTACACCGGTTTTATCTCTTAGTAATTAAAAGAGCATGCTATTTAACTCAGGCTCCTGCTCTCTAGTGACTCATGTTATCTCATGGTATGTTTTACTCCATATTAGCTTAATCAAAGGACATTCACATATCATATGGAAATAATTCATCTTCAAAAATCCGTATCTCCTCCATAAGTCAATTTCATTCCAAAACTCTTTCTTTTAATTTTAGAGGTGAATGTTGCCAATGCTACGTATGCGTAATTTTATAAGATAAAAAGTTGAAGGAAGACCAATTTTAAACAAGCCACCTATATCTTATATTTACTGAATACAATCCATACTTTCTTTTTTTTCTATTCTTGCACGTTTATTTCTGATTTGTGATTTTATGCTATATAGAGATCTGGAAAGAATACTGAAGCTTTTCTTCCTTGCCCTAATATGTCAGCATTTAACCACAATGGCTTTCATATTATGTCTTATCTTTACAAAACCTTGACAAAACCCCCATAACTAATCACTGTTACAAATATTGACACCATGAGGATTTTTAATTACATCCCCTAGAGGTGACATTGTACTAATTCTTAAAGTTAACTTTTCCACCATCCCATAAATCCATTCAATATATAACATTTCTGTTTATCTAACTGAGGCCAACAAAGTGGCTTCTTGTCTTTTAGAACATTTTGTATTGCATTAAGTAATTATATTTTAGCAAACCTCTTATCTGTGCATTTGCCATGAGCATTGTGCTGAATTAGTCATTATTCTAATGCTCCTGATACAAGAGTTTGCTTATTTCAGTTTTACTCATCTGTTGAGAGACTATTATTTTATTTCAGAGAAATTTCAAACCAGAACTGCAATATTTTTCAGCATTTACCATTCTGTAACTGCTCCTGTAGCCTTGAAGGCTGGACAGACTCGACCCTCCCTTTTCTTTTGAAGCCATTAACTTTTCTTACATGTCTTGGTAATCTTTCCATAACAGTTAAACTTCATAACTATCTTCTAAAATGCATCAGTTTTATTTGCACCCACAATATGAGATGCTGCTATATAATGAAATGACGCTTATGAATGATTACCATTTATATTGCTTGACTCTTGTTTACTATAGGATAATTTAACCTTTTGTGGCTTGGTAATTTGTTATACACCTGGTTTTATTAAAGCTTACTTCATTTGTTTTCCTCATATTAGTATGCATCAGTATCCCAAGGTAAGAATACTCTCAAGATCTATAATGAAAAAAAATCACTTTCCATATTTTCCTAAGTTGTCTATTTAATGGAAGTATCATGGATTTGTGCTCACCTAGCAACAAACCTGAAACTTTAGAGAAGCTTCAAGTATGGGTCATCAGATATGGAGCAGCATTTTTTGGATTATGAGGCCATAAATCTCCTTATCCATGATGATGAAAGATGCTCCTGATAGTGAATCGTAATGGTCCAGCTTCTACATTTAATACTTCTGTTTGCAGCAGGAACTCCAGTCATCATTGCAAATGGAAGGTTAGTACTGGACATCTTTGACAGGTACCTGTAAATAGTTGAAAACACTAAGAGTGCAACCCAGTTGTACCATTATACATTAGCATACATTTATTAATGATACTCTAGGTAAAATTAAACTTCTGTAGAATGTTCCACATATATTCTCATTGTACTAAATCAAAGCCATTATTTAAATCAAGTAAAATGACAACTCTTAGATCACAAACCCAATTACTTATTCATTGTACATTCACCTAGAGTCTTAAGTCTAGTCCACCCATACATACATTTATAAAATCCTGTAGCCTTTTATTTGTCAAATATGAAATAATTGACTATAATCATTTTTGCCAAAATGTTCAAATAAATTTTGCTGTGTAGTGGAGCAAGTGAAACTCTCATAGGTAACAGGCTCAGTAAGATCTTTCCTTGTGTTGGCAGAAGAACCATGTTATCTAGTTTAAAGGAATCAGGAAGTTTTCCAATCTCATTTGTTTCTTGGAGTATGTTTTAACAAAATTGGAGTAAGTTGTCTTCTAATTTTCGTATAAAAATCTGAAGTCAACTAAGCTGAAACTGGTGACTTAACTGAAACAAACATCAACATAGCCAAAAAGACATCTGGAATAACAACTAATTTGCCAAGTTTCTGTCCATCCTCTTCTTTAATATAAAGCAATGGAATATTTGCCAAGTATAAAAATCTCCACAACTGGTAACCTCATTTAAACCACAAATATACTTTTACATATTTAATAAAATCTTATTTATTTTTATGTTTATGTATGGTCACAAGTTATTCCTTTTTATGCCATCTTAAGAATCATAATCATGACCACATGGCATTTTCCTGCCAGTCTCCTGGCTAAATACTCCACTGATTTTTACCCCTAAGTCTTTTGAAAAGATCTCCATCTGTTCCACTTTTCTTGTACTCCTGCACCCTGATTTATACTTCTAATTTGTAGTTTTGTATGCATTTTTTATTTCTGCAATCTTTCTTTAATTTTTGAATGTTGCTTTGACTTTTTTATTTTCTCCTTTCTTTCTTTAAGACAGTAACACATCCTCACATTTCCTCCTTAAAGAATTTTCATCTTGTTTTCTGAGAGATATCTACATCCTGGTTCTATCGCCTGTACATCATTTCTCATTCCCTTAATTTCTTATACTGTAATTCTAATATAAAGATCATTGGGTCTGCTTTCTAATTCCCCTTATTTTAGGTGGGTATGTGTCACTTAATTATAAATGAAGAATACTGTGATCTAATAACACCACACTTTAATGCTCAATACCTATAACAAAGCCCATTATTCTTGCATTTAGTAATCATGTATATCTATTAGAATACTCACTATTGGAAAACATCAAAAAGAGATGTTGGAGATATTTTCACAACTTTAATCTTAAGCACTTTCATCTCATAAAATTCACAAATACTTAGAGCATTTAAAAATCCACTAGCCTCGAAATACAAATTATCAAAAAATCTTTAGAGTGAATAACACTGTCAGTATTAAACCTGCTATGAAAGAAAGACCCTAATGGTCATGGGCTAACAAATATAATTAATATGTGAACACTACAAAAGTATAATAATTTTATAACATTTTTTGACAAAGTTAAGGGCTAAAAATATAGTCAAGTAAATGAAATGTCCCAGTGTCCTCATTAAGATCTGAACACTAAAAGGAACAAGAACTTTTATAACTTTTTTAGACTATTGCCAAATTTTAACATTTAACAATGAAATATTTTTTCATCGGGCTTAGAAGGTGAAATGATTTTTGCTGACTTGTATTTCCAGTAGTAATTTTATCACCATGCTAAAGTCTCCTTCCACCGGTCATTTGCTTTCACTTCCTTTCTTTTAATATAGTTCTAAAACATTATTGTATAATGTCAGGTGTGTCTTCAACAGGCCCATAGAAACTATTTAAAATAGTGTCTAACTTTGAAGTGTGAAAAACCAGAAGCATAGTAGAACACAAACAAAACTTAACTAAATAAATTCTACCAACCACCAAGGCAAGGCTCCAACCACAGCTTGTACTTTTAAGTGCGTTCATTCTTTAATATTAAAAGCAAGAACTTATTCAGAAAATACAAGTCAAATGAGAGAAGCATTTAAAAAAAGAGACAAAAAGGTCACATGACAAAAATCAACCAATCATAAATAAAACAGTAGTGGTGTTGCCAAAAAAGAAAGTACTGATATACTAAATGACAATAAAAAAGTTTGAAATAAACTAAAGCCATATGATAAAAAGTTTAATCATAAATAAAAAAATGTGATTTAAAGCTTTTGCATGAATAAAACACTTAATGTTTATGTGTTCATTAAGTCCAGAAAGTGTGCTTCGAATTGTGCAATTTTAAATCCACTTCTCTATCTTTTTGTCTGTTATCAGTTTATGGAAAATCAGTCCTATCTGTTTATGAATCAGTGTAAAACCTCCACTTTTGATAACAGTGACCTATTAGCTTTCCACCATCTTCTCCAGTATTTCAATACATTCACAATTCTGTTTTTTTTTTTTTTTATCATTTTGTTTTGCTGGTAAATAAATATCATTTGTGCCTTATTTTGATAGATTTTCTTCATTGCAGCATAACAATGGTTTACATAGTATATAAGCATCTGATTTCCAGGTTTTAAACATCTACTTCCTACCTGTAAAAGATATGTATCTATGGTGGTGATCTTATTTCTGTTATTTGTTTGGTCTCATTTTTTTTTTTTTTTTTTGTCATTTTGTTTTGCTGGTAAATAAATATAATTTGTGCCTTATTTTGATAGATTTTCTTCATTGCAGCATAACAATGGTTTACATAGTATATAAGCATCTGATTTCCAGGTTTTAATCATCTACTTCCTACCTGTAAAAGATATGTATCCATGGTGGTAATCTTATTTCTGTTATTTGTTTGGTCTCTCTAATCATGGAGTAGCAATAAACATAATCGCATAAGCACAAAGTACATTTATAATCTGCAGCAAATAAAACAGAGAATAACAGCCACCCAACTAAGTCAGTAACTTAATTCTCAGAATACAATAACATGTCAGTCAAAAAAGAAAAGCAGTAATTGAAAACGTTTTCAATTCTAATAGAGATGATTCTTAATACATCAAAAATCAGTCACCCCAAAGGCTGCAACATTACAGCTGCTGAATGCTTTTGTAGCTGAGTAACATCAAACCTTCAACACCTCTCCTATTCAGAGTCTAGATCATAAAAGAAGAAAAGGTTCTAGACCATAGCTGTCTCATCCTTTCTATTACTGTTTATACTAACGACCCTGTTGCATTCAACAAAGAAGTCAACTTTCTGAAACACGTTTATACTCATTAGTAGAGACATTTTTTTAATTAAAATTCAAGGATTATGTGACTCAAGAAATAGTTGAATTAGTTATGTTATGTTGAGTATAAGTATCAATAGCAGGATATTAATATAGTTTATTATTCATATCATGTAACATACATGCACCAGTCATGCTTTATACAGCAAAAAGATAAAGAAGATGCATGCTGTTTACTGCTTATTTTATTGTGTTGATTTTCAAACATGAAATTAGATAAATCAGATCTCAACCAGCTATTAAACTTCAGTCCTAGTAAAATAAGGTACACCAGGGTATGTGTGACTGTATTTAGCTTGAAGGAAAATTAGCTCTGCTTTCTGGACAGACGGGCTACAGATGGTGGGATGGAGGGTTAACTAATACCCAGGATTGCCTGTAAATTTGGAATTGGCTATAATTTGTTAAGACCACCCATGATGGGATAGATGGAATTGGGAAGAAACAGTCATTGCTAGTTTTGGTGACCCAAGCTGGAGACCAAAAGCATACTAGATGCCCCTTTAAACCCCTTCACTTCAGAGAAGTAATAGAAAATTATCAAATACAAAAGAACCAATGGCCAGCAAACAGAAAATATTGCTTCATTTATCTTGGCTTCTATATAAAGAATAAAGATTTAAACACAAGACTTGCAAGAAATGGGGAGAAGCCAGGAAGGGAAGGGATAGTCTGATACAGTGGATATAAAAAGTGTACACATCCCTGTTAAAATGCCAGGTTTTTGTGATATAAAAAAATGAGACCACAATAAATCATTTCAAAACTTTTCCCATCTTTAATGTGACTTATAACCTGTACAATTCAATTGAAAAACAAACAAATCTGTTAGGGGAAAAATATATAAAAAATAAAAAACATACAATACGCTGGTTGCATAAGTGTGTACACCCTTAAACTAATACTTTGTTGTATGTGCACACTTAGTTGAAGAACATTTTGATTTAATTACAGCATTCATTCTTCTTGGGTACACACCCGCCATCAATTAAAGAGACTCTGATTAACCCCAAATAAAGTTCAACTGCCCTAGTAGGATTTTCCTGACATTTACTCAGTTGCCCATTACAGTAAAAGCCTTCTAAAATTCTACTGGGGGAATAATGTTCGATTTAAGTTGTTAAGGGCTGGGCAATTTTCTGGATTGTACAGAAGTCCAGTTATTGTAGTTAGCTGGGGAAGAGCTAGGTGATGTGGTAGTTGTAACCAGGTTAATTATCTGACGGCTAGGTAGTGTTATGTTTGGTTGTTATACTTTATTGCAAATTTGGCTATTTATTATAGCATTTCTCATGTTTGGACAATTGTGACACTTGATGTTTAGTGAAGATTGTGGCAGCATATAGAGAGATGGCAGTAAGAAAACAGAGGTATAGAACGTCTGGCTATGTCAGTGGGGTAGGCTTGTACCCTCTATAATGTACCTAATTTTTGATGAGTTTTTTTAAGCCACATGTTATACATGGTGGTTGAATTTCAACTGGTCATCTATGTTGACACCCAGTAATTTTGTGTGGTTTACTTGTTCTGGTATGGTGTTGTTGGCAGAGATGATAGTGAATAGTGTTGTTTTGTTAGTGATGTGCTGTGGGGTGGAAAGCAGTAATTTAGTTTTGTTTAGTGTTTAGAAGCAGTTGTTAATTATTTAACCAAGTTTCAATCTATAAGAAGAATTGTTGCATAAGGTCTTGAAGTTTAGAGAGAGAGATTTGGCAAAGCAGATTAGGGTCATATCATAAGCATATTGAACTAGGGTAGCACTTTTTGTAGCAATGTGGGGATCACTAATGACTATTTTGAAAAGTATGAAGCCTAGTATAGATCCCTGCTGGACACCAGTGCTTACAGGCAAGTAGGTGGAGAAATCATTTTTTTAACTTCACTGCTTGTGCTCTGTTTGAGATGTAGTTATGGAACCACTGCAGCGAAGAGTAGGTAAGCCCAAAAGATGGCAGTTTATGTAAGAGTTTCTGGTGGGAGACAATATAAAACATTTTTGATAAGTCCATAAAGATAGTGGAAACAAGACTTCTGGTGTTTCTGTGGGTATTAAAAGTATTAACAAAATTCAGCAAAGCAGTAGTTGTGCTGTGATGTGGGCAGAAGCTGTGTTGGGTTGAAGATAGAGGCTGAGGAGATAAGTTGCTTATGAATACATTTTTCTAGTATTTTTGTTGGGGAGTTAAAATGGCAATTGCCCTGTAGCTGGAGACATCTGTATTAATTCCACCCTTGTGCAGTGGAATAATAAATGTTTTTTTTCCAGAGTCAGGGGGGCTTTATTTTCAGATGTGGATCGATTTATCAGAATTGAAACTGGATATGCAATAACCTCAATTTCCATTTTAAGATATTTGCCAGGTACATTGTCAGGGCAGTTGTAGTAGGCTTTCATTTTTGAGGTATTTTTTATGGTATATGTGGGAAATAGTTGGAATGGTATATGTGGTAACTAGTTGGGAGGAGAAGTATTGATGGAGGTTATGTAATTGAGTAGGGACCTCAAAAGTTTGATCAGTCACCTGACTGGTTAATGACTGTACTGTCTATATAAAGTGGGTATTGAACTGGTTGGCTATGGTATCATTTGTTTCTGTGTGTTTGGTGTTGGCTATGTAGCTTATCCTGGATTTGACAGCTTATTGATCAAGGCGAATAACAAGTTTGGATTATTAGTGTGTATGTTTTGATTGGCTGAGTAGTAGGTTTTGTTATTGTAGTGACAAGTTTTTTGTTAGGTTTGTTAGCTGTCTATATGCTAGTAAAGTAGCAGCTGTTCTATCTTTTGTCCAAACCTTCCAGGCTTCATCTCTTTGTTCCATGAGTTGTTTAGTTGCTAAGGATAGCCATGGGACAGGGTTGGGTTTGATATTTTTTTTTATTCTGAGATGATCTTGTGTATTTAGAAACTTAGGAAGATTTTGTTGAACTCCCAGAGACCCTCATCTATGGCAAAAGTCTTTAGTGACTCCCAGTTAAGGAAATGTATTGCATTAATAAAAGAGTCTTCATGAAAAGTAGTAAGTTTTCTTAACAGGGTGTAACAATGTGTTTTCAAGCTGTTGCTTTGATACCTTATGGTGTACATTGATAACTGATTATTTAGACTATCTGACAGAGCTTGATGGGATGATATTTTATTTGGAGAAGATGTCAGGATCAAATCAAAGGTTTAGTGGCTGGCTGTGTCTTTGTTATATCTTCTTGCTGTAGTTATAAGTAAGGTGAACTTGTACAGATTTAAATTACAGGTTGGATTTCCAGACTGTATGGTTTGCCAGTCTATATTAATGCCATCAGATATTATGGTTTCATAAGGAATTTTTGGGGAGACCCAGCAGAGGATATATTCCAGTGTTTTAACATTGTTACTTGAGGGTATCTACAGTTTTTAGTATGCTTAGTAGGATTTCTGAGTTAAAGAAAGTTGGCAGGGTAAGGGGGGAAACATAGGTTTATACTAGGCTATCTGCCCTAAGGCATTTATAAGCCTAGCCCAAATTTTTGTGGCTTACGCCACCCCTTATATGAAATCAAGTGTGTTTTTGTACAAAATAAAGACACGATCAGCTTTTTTGTTGACTCTGTCTAATCTGATACTAATATAGCCTGGCATTGTTAGCAACAAAAAGTTGGAGGCGTAATAGGAGGGAGCCTCCTTGACCTTTATTTTCTGGAAATGTGACAGAGCATAGGTTAGATGAAGATAATGTCAAAAGCTCTGAGAAGAATTTGGGGGGCCGTAAATAGGATGAAGGGCTGAAGGTTGGACTGAGGAGGATAATTATCTCAGGGTGATCCTTCCTTATGTTTCCAAATCCATTCTAGCAAGACCATGGAAAATCAAAGGTAATGTTAAAATCACAGATTTGTTGCAGGAGTTTATAAAAGTACTGAAAACGTTGATTACATATATTTAGCAGGATCTCCATAACAAAAAAAATGGAAAAAGTAATGGGGAAAAGTATTTTCTTTCTCCCATATAGGATAGGGAAAAGTGATTTCTTTCTCCCATATAGGACTACATTAGGGACGATGAATACCATTTCTTAAGTCATACTCCTTTGTTCCCAAATCTAAGGAAATGCTAAGCCCGTATGACAAATACCTAGCTTCCTTTAGGAAGCCAGATCCTCCATAACATAATATAACAGACATATGGGGGGGGTATGAGTAACTAACATAATGTTAATTTACAGTTTTAATGTTAGAACCATAAAAGTAACCCTCCCGCAGTGGGGTATGGGAAGTCAGTGTTGTGAATTTTTCAGAATGGTTTATATTATTAATGTACATGAAGATATGGCTGTTGTTGAAAATTGTTTAGAAAAGCTGTGTAAGACTGTACTCTGTAAAACAATAAATAGAATATGACGTACATTTATTTATTATAACATACCCTCCTTTCAGGGGAGATCTGAAGTGGTATTTATACTACTATGACAAATTTGGCCAGGACAACAAGTTACTGCCCCAACTCTTTTTAGATAAATGCTGTGGGATCTGAGTTACCACCATCTCAAGCAGATGGGTCATTACTTTACTGTCTCATTCAAAGGCTGGCACACTACGAAGTGCAGTACCCCTTAATGCTACACTGCAATGTCAGCAATTTGAAAATTAATCCAGTCAATTGAAGTGGGAATAAAATCCATGGCCTTCTGATCTTCCAGCACCAAAGGTGAGTACATCACCTGTTGGGCACTGCTGTAAGGACATGTCAGGATATTGAGGGAATGGGTGAAGATATTTTTCTGTCCATATATTTTTATTGGTTTTGTACCTTATATTGTTAATACTGCTCTATCTATTGCAATTGTTCTTTGTGTATATTTTTTTTAATTCTTTCTAGAGTTCTTTTGTTGAAATATGAAGAACATCCTGTTGTTTGTGATGGTTTCCATTATTTGAAAAAAAAAAAGTTTATTAATAAAAAGATAAAACATAAAAACTAAAGAATAAGCAATTATATATTTGTGATTTGCATAAAGTGGAGTGATTATATAATCAAAGTGAAACTTTATCACAGGCAGAAACTTTGGTAGTCAGTATTAAGGGTTTTTTTACATATCCTTGAGAGCACATGCATCAGTTAAGTTTTATGCTGTGCATTCTGTTCCACCACCGTAACAGGTACAAGCATGCAAAATCTGAAGGTAATGCTACTCAATGCTAGAAGTCTAAACCTCAAAATGCACTCTCTCGAGGCACTCCTAAAAATGGAGAACATCGATATCTGTGCAGTAACTGAGACCTGGTTCAAGGCTCCAGAGAGCACCCCTGCAATACCAGGCTACAACTCTTATCACACTTTTCGGCCACCAAACCAGGACCGAAACACTAAAGGTGGAGGAGTGTCAATATTCACCAAGGATATTCACACCACCAGGCTAGTTGGCCAACACAATGTGTCTGAAATTCTCCAAGTGCAACTAACACTAGGTAAGACTGCAATCCAAATTGTAGCTTGCTACAGATCCCCCACCATACCCCAAGATTCTCACTACACCTTTCTAAACATACTGGAAAATATTAAGATAGAACCAAACACCCTAATACTGGGTGATTTTAACTACCCTGCCATTAACTGGGAAAACTACTCATGTCCCAACACCGTTGCGCAACGGTTCTTGGAATTCATAAATTCGAACCCCCTGGATCAACTAATCCATAGTCCCACCAGGGGCTCCAATATCCTAGACCTGGTCATTACCAACATGGGAAATCAATGCTCCATACCTATGGTCACCCCATCGTTAGTCAGGTCTGACCATAAGCTAATCACCCTTAACATCCACATCCCACCCCAGTAAAGAAACCACCATAAAAAACTTCTCCAAAGCCAACTTCATGCTACTCAAGTCAGAAGTGACAAACTTCATGACACTCATGCAGACGGGAACTGAAACTGCTGAATCCTACACTAAGGCACTGTACGAGCACATCCACTCATGCATGAATCGTGCCATCCCAAATAGAACCAAAATGCTCTCATCCAAAAAAAGGAAGCCAATCTGGTGGTCCCCTGCCATAAACAAACTTTACAACAAAAGAAAGAAACTTTTGCAGAAAAGAGGAAAATCCCAGGACGCAAAAAACTCCCTTACTAGCCTCAGTAAGAAACTGAGATGTCTTATAAAATCCTCCAAAGCTAGTTACGAAAATAAAATTGCCAAAGATTCCA
>NC_056729.1:463451589-463494089 GCF_019279795.1 Protopterus annectens
AATTTTTGTGCTGTAATGGTTGAGGTATCATAAATCAAGTTCTCCCAGGTCTCATTGACCCCTAGGGGGACTGTAGTCATTAATAACCCCCGTATGCTGTCGGCAAAGCTGTGCAAATCCAGCAATTCGAAACATTGAAAGCCTCAGCATACACATATTTAATTGCCTGGTAAGTGTTAAAGTTTGGATGCCAGTTTATGAGTAACACTTCACGTTTATTCAGTTCAGTCTGTGTGGCTGGGAAAAGAAAAGGCCACAACAAAAAGATTATTGTCACTAATACAGTTAACAGGATGATTATACAATACTTCTGAGGAAAGGGTTGTTCTGCATTCCTGTTTCTTCTGGACTCTATCATTTTTGCTCTTGGCATGTAACAAGATTTTTGTCCAGTTTAAAGTTTTTAACTAATTTACAGTGCGTCAGGTGGATCCAGGAGGCACGCTCCGCAATTTTGACTGCAGTGGGTGTTGATAAAAGCACTTGATATGGACCTTCCCACTTCAGAGACTCCCAGTTTTTCTTCTTAACTATCTTCAACCAGATCCACGCTCCAGGGGGCACTGCCACTTCTGACGGTCTGGTTCGTTCTTTATCTGAAACAGAATTTAACTGCAACAAATGTTTAGAATTTAAGAGTTTTTGCATATACTCAGCTAATGTATTGTCAGCTTCCTGGTCTGCGGGCATGAGAGATTTCCACTGAGGTACATAGTAAGCCCTTCCAAAGAGCTTTTCAAAAGGAGTCAATCCTTTTGCATTCAGAACAGTTCTCATGCTCAACAGTGCCAGGGGCAGACAGTACACCCAGTTTCTCTGCGTTTCTGTTATTAATTTTCTTAGCTTACTCTTTAAAATCCCATTATGCCTCTCTACTAGCCCTGCTGATTGTGGGTGATACGCACAATGATTTTTTAGAGAAATACCAAAATGTCTACTTAACTGCTGTATGGTCTGATTTACGAAGTGTGTGCCATTGTCACTGTAGATCCTTTCCAGAATGCCGAATCTAGAGATGATTTCTTTAACAAGCACTTTGGCCACAGTCGTAGCATCTGGATTTTTAGTCGGAAAGGCTTCCACCCATCTGGAAAACATATCTACAATGACAAGACAATACTTCTTATTTTCACATTTATTCAACTCTATGAAATCCATACAGATAGTATGAAATGGATACGGTGGTGTAGGGAAACTCCCTTGCTTGGGCTTTAATGCCCCTTGTGCATGATGTTTACTACAGATGTGGCATAACGAACAAAATTTTTTAGAGTAGTTTGCAAATCCGTACGTCATGAACACTTGGTTCACCAGCTGTACCATCCCCCCTGTTGAGACATGGCACTGCCCATGGCTCAACAAAGCTGCATATCTAAACAAATTAGATGGCAATATTGGTTTTCCTTCTTTAGAGATGTACAGCCCCTTTTCGAGAATTGCTCCTCGTTTTACCCATCTTTGTTTTTCAGTTTGCGTAGTAAGTGTTTGCATTGTCTTTAACATTTCTAAGTCTAAAATCTCAGAGGGTTGTAGTTCCTCATTTAAAAGAAATACTTCTGAAGCTGCCTGCTTTGCAGCTGTATCAGCTCTCGCATTACCTTTTGAAATCCTGTCCTGTTGCTTGGTATGAGTTGCGCATTTACAAATAGCTACTTTCTGAGGTAACTGAATAGATTCTAAAAGATCTAAAATAAACTGTGCATGATTGATTGGTTTGCCAGTAGATGTTATCATTCCCCGATTTTTCCACTGTTGTGCAAAAACATGTACAGTAGAAAAAGCATACTGGCTGTCAGTAAAAATGTTCACATATTTATCCTTTGCTAAGGTACATGCCCTTGTCAAGGCAATCAATTCTGCTGCCTGTGCAGATAAACTGTGTGGTAAAGATTTCACTTCTATAATGTCTGTGTCAGAAACTACTGCATATCCTACTGGGTTCTGTCCTGCAGGACCCCTTTTGCATGAGCCGTCCATGTAGTATGTCACCTCGGCATCATCCAAGGGAACATCCACAAGATCTTTTCTAGGCAGTGTCCTTTGCTCAGTCACCTGCAGGCAGCTGTGTGGTGTGCCATCTGCAGGGGTTGGGAGCAAGGTAGAAGGGTTCAAAGTTGTACATCGTTCAATTGTCATATGAGGTTGGCTCAACAATATAATCATACAGGAAAGATGCCTAGCAGGGGAAAGATATGCTACCTTCTCTTGTAGTAAAATAATCGTGACTGCATGAGGCACTCTCAATGTGAGAGGGTGGAACAACACTACTGAGGCCGAAGCCTGTACTGCCATTGCAGCTGCAACTACTGCTTGTACACAGTGAGGTAAAGACCGTGCCACTGGGTCCAGTTGTGATGAATAATAAGCAATAGGGCATTGCTTGTCCACACGCTGCTGTGTTAACACTGATGTCATATAACCTTGCTTACAATCTACAGTTTGGAAAAAACGTTTATGATAGTTTGGTAATCCCAAAACTAATGAGGACGCTATTAACTGTTTCAATTTGCAGAAAGCAGATTCTGCTTCTGGTGTCCATTGTAATAAATCCTGTGCTGCCATAGGCTTTTTATAAATCAGGTTAGTCAACGGTGCAGATTCCAAGGCATAGTTTGGAATCCAACTCCGACAAAAATTAGTCGTACCCAGGAAGGACATAATTTCCTTCTTGGTAGTGGGTTTTGGTGCTTGTAAAATCGCTATTTTTCTGTCCTCATCTAATGTCCTACCTTCCTTGGATATTACATATCCTAGGTACTTAACTTGTTTTTTCCAAAGCTGCAGTTTATTTTTGTTTACTTTATGTCCCTCAGTGGCTAAAAATCGTAATAGCGCTATGGTATCTTCTTTACAATCTTGCTGAGTGGGGGACGCCAGCAGGATATCGTCAACATAAAGCAAAATCTGACTACCTCTTGGTGGGGTAAATCCCGCCAAGTTGCTTGCCATTTCTTGTGAGAATATTGTTGGACTTTCACAATACCCCTGTGGTAATTGCGTATATGTATACCTTTTCCCCTGAAATGTGAATGCAAACCAATGTTGGCTGTCAGGGTGTATCGGTATTGAAAAGAATGCATTGCTGATATCTACCACAGAAAAATATTTCTGTTGTGGTTTTAAATCATTCAACAGGGTGTGTGGGTTTGGCACCGTAGGTGTCCTTGGTATTACTGCGTCATTTACAGCTTGTAAATCTTGGACCATATGCCACTCTCCATTCGCTTTCTTAACAGGAAATAAGGGTGTGTTACATGGTGAATCGGGAGATTCTACCAACACCCCTTCCTTAAGTAAAACTGCTATAATAGGATTGATTCCTACCTCTGCAGCTTTTCTTAAGGGATACTGTTTCTTTTGTGGTCTAAATGCTGACTTTGGTGTAATAGTAACTGGTCCTGCTGTACGAATAAGTCCTACATCTGATTTTCCTGTTGACCAGAGATTTTCTGGTATATTCTGTAAGGCATTCTCTTCCTCCTTCAATAGGAGTGACAATCAGCTGTCCTTGCTAGACTGCAAGTGTACAGCTGGGTGGGTCTGAGTTATCCAGTTCAGCTTCTGCATTTGTATTCCCTGTTCTGACAGTTCTAACTCTGTCTGTTTTTCCCATCTCGTGACTTTTTCTCCTAAGTCTACCCATTTTACATTCTTGTCCTTAGTTAAGCTAACATGTGGTAATCGATTAGATTTATAGAGTGCAAAGAACTCCTAGGGCAATGAACAGCTGGCTACACTGTTCCCTTCTGTGTCCCAGTACAGATTACTTAATACCAATCTGTTTGCACGATTTCTAAACAATTCTTGCTCATATTCCTTATCAGGTCCTGGTGTATTACAATAATACAGAGTACAGTGCAACAAATGCTGTTTATCAATGTCAAGGGAGGGGAACTTGCTGATGGCTACATTCATCAACTCTTTGGTCACCACCCCTGGACCAGTCGTAACCAAGTCCTGGCTGTACCAATAAAACATTTCACCCTCCAATTGCACTGCAAAGGTATCAGTTTGTCGCTGTGCTTCCATACCCTGCATAGTCAGAACTACTGCTATACCAAATAGCTGCATAAGATCTCTGCCCAAGAGGTTTACTGGGCATTTTGCAGATACAACAATTTTACTTTTCTGGGTCAATCCTGAAACAGGATCAGTTATCACAATATTATGGGAGATGGGCTCCCGATGCAGCTGTCAATTAGCTGCTTTCACCAATATGTAATCAGGTGACTCTGAATTCTGTGGCAGTTTGGAGGGATGTACCAGGGTCCGTGATGCCCCTGAGTCACACAAGAATCTGACTTCCCTCCCTTCTACCAGGAGTGTGTCTGCTAAATAGAGCTCTAAGCTCAATAAAGCCAAATCCAATATTTCATTTTCTTCACTATCCGTGACTTCTTGCACTTCCTCTATTTCTTCTGTCACATTCTCTACTCCCTCTATCACATACTCACTTGTCCTTTCTCTGCTATCCCCTTCTAGTGATTCCTGACTACCATATAGTCAGTCCTCACCCTCCTTATCCTCCGTGGTTGCCTTCTTGTTTTTCTTGCAATCCCTTGCCAAGTGTCCTTTCTTACCGCATTTAAAACATTCACCCCTTTTCTTTCACCCTTCAAAGTCCTCTGATCGTTGATCAGATTGTTTGTTTCCCTGGGCATTTCTCTTGCCCTTTTTCCCGGACTGTACTACATATACTAGAAAATACAGAAAATACTTGGACTTTCTTTTTCTTTTTGTTATTAAAATGCCTTTCGGCATGCCTAGCATATTCAAGCAATGACTGTAAACTGCTTGTACGATGATCTACCATGTGTTTTGTAATAAAGCTGCTTATAGGTGCAATACTGCATTTCAAAAATGCATTCTTTAACTGCTGCTCGTATGGGGAATCGTGTGTCTGATCTTCATGAACCTGCATTCCACAATGGTTATTAAAACATTCTAATAGTCTGGCATAATATCAGTCAATAACTTCACCTTCCTGTTGGATGCATTGATTAATGCAAGTCCAGTCCGCCCTAGGCTTCCATTTCTCAGAGTTTGGTCTGTAAGACCTTTCACTCTGTTGTCTAACTCTGCGCTGCTATGTGGGAGGGGCCTGAGCGCAATGTCACGGGGATTCCAGTCGCCACTAATCATGTGCCAATCTGGTCCCACAATTTGTCTGACTACTTTTTCTACCTCTTCTCTGTTTAAATTATAACACAGCCTCATTCCTTGCAAATCTTCTAAGAACTTTTTAAAATTAACTTTTGGATGGGGAATTCCCTCAGTGGCTTTCCGGATGTCTTCCGGAGTCCAGTGTCTATATACTAGAATAGTTGGGTCCTGACCTTCTTGCCCTGCCTGAGGATTAGGCACTTCTATAAGTGGGCATATTTCTTCTTCACTCATAAATCATGAATTTCTACCCATTTGATATAACTCAATGTCCCCTTTTGAGTTTCCTGCCCGTGTTCGAGACCTGGTCTCAACGGGATCTCTAATAAACGGTTTCGCTTTTGTAGTGTCTCTACTCATAGTGACAGCAGGATATCGCAGGGGTGGACTAACTTGTTCACTTGCCTCATATTCTAGTAAAGGAGGCGGAGGGACTGACGCTATTACTAAGTTATTGTCCTCCTTATCTAAAAACATTGCTTTTGAATTATTACTCTTTCATTCCCTTCGGTTTACTTCCTCAATCCACCTGTGTGCCTGAGGAATTCCTAATTGACGTTGCCTTTTTACCCGACCTCTAGAATCGGTTTTTAGCTGTTTGACAAGTGAGGATTTCTCTAGTTTACCATCAAATTCATACTTATTAACCCATTTCGAATAGTATTTAATATTATCAGCATGCTGTGACTGCATGTATTTCGCATCTTCAGTTAACGGTGGATTTTGGGACCTTTTTGTACAATTATTACCCATTTTGTTCTACCTTTTTAATCGTTACATAACTCCTTATTTTTAACGTGGTACCACGGATATTTTTATAGTCTCTTCAGAATGACTGCCTACCTGCTCTGTTTCCCTGATCTATGACAAGACAGTAATCTTTCTGTCCCTGACTTATAAATAATGTCTTAACAGAACAAATACAAATCCAGTCCCTGATCTAAAACAGAAAAAGAAGGTAGATTCACCTTACCTGAGCCTTCGTAATTGATCACCTGGTTCGAGTAAACCCATCCTTCAGTCGCAGATCAGAAAGTGGCTGGCCTCTTTTGTACAGCAATTCAGTCGGAGGACTTTTAAAATAAGAAGAACCAATGTGGTTTCTTCCCCGTACGGTTTCAAGCCACCTGGCCTGTCTGATCCGAGGCGAAGTGAAGGTTTCCGGTCCGAAGGACCAATCTGTCAAAGGAAAAAACTTCAAAGACCAATACACGTAAGGTTCAGTTAAGGCACTTTTAATTGACTTGCCGCAAGGAGACAAAAACATGCAAATACAAGGATTTGTCTAACTACTAACAGGAAGTATGTTCATTCTTATACTATTTTACAAGACATGGCCTTCTAAGCTGGCATACTCAAACACAACTTTCAGTATTGTTCTACAGCAGATGTTACTCAGATTTTCTGCTGACATGACTAGATTTGTGAGAAACTTTTGAGAAAAACAACCTGGCCTTGGTGACCATTAATCCCTTTACAAGCGTCTATTGTACAGTGTTACATTTCAAGGTACTTTTCTAATTCAGATACAAGCAAATGCTGATTGCAGTTCATATTTTCAAGCAGGCTTTGTACTAATTATCTGTAACTTCTACAGCTGTGTATTTTCTCAGGGCACAGCGGGACTTCTTGTCTAAGTTTCATACAAGTAGTATTGTTCTATTCATTATTTTCCTAATGCAAGCAGAAATCACCTGCTTCTCAATAAATTTCCAAGGCTCAAGCAAGATTTTAGCTAATATATTGCTAATACACACATTAATACATATTTTTCTAACAGAAAGCCACAACTAACACATATCAAGAAACAAACTTGTTTGTGATGCTACCCATTCTTGTGTAGACTCCTCATGAATAAAGGTATTGAAGAGTCTGCTCTCATCTGCCCCAAGTATTCTAAGAAATACAGAAGGAACCCTGTATGGTAGAATAAACCAACACTAAAAAAGCTCATGACCCTGCCAAACTTCTGTCTTCCTGACTGTAAAAATAATTTAAAAGCATTAGACAAGACTTTAAAAATATTTTAAGTATGTCATGATAGACTGTGTAGATATTTAAGAACTTAAAGGAGCCACCAACACCACGTTTAACCACAAAGTGGTATGTGGCAATATTAGAAAACTCAAAGGTAATATCCAGACCTGCTCCAAACTTATATCCAATGGGATATTTCATTCTGACCCAGAAACCATAGCTGATATCCTGGTGGACAAATTCAACCCCACCTTCATACCTCCTACAAATAGCATCATAGGATATGCAAGGCAAGTTAGACCTGAGGCCATACATGTACTGTCAGTACTCATCATGCACGTGCTGTCAGTGCCCATCATGCACATCTTGTCAGTACCCATCATGCACGTGCTGTCGGTACCCATCATGCATGTGCTGTCAGTGCCCATCATGCACATCTTGTCAGTACCCTTCCTTTGGCTTTACCACCTTTTGAAAGGAGGATGATACCTGTATATCCTGGTATAAATTTAACTCATTACAGCCAAGTACGCCTCCAGGCGTTTTTGCAGTTCCCTCCTACTACACCTCTAGGTGTCAAATATTGCTTGTTCATATTTGCATTAATTATTTCAAAACCATGCTACATACACGGTATCAAAATATTTTGTCTTGAAGTATACATGATAGCAAACAGTTGTACTTATATTTGACCTGTGTCAATGAGTATTTGTTAGAATTGTAAAGTGATGACTTCATTTTTTAAGATCGCAAACCACACCCATGGGAAATTAAAGGTACACACTCAAAAGAGCAATACTAGAGGGAATGAGTTAAGGACACCTATCCAACTTTCCAGGCCATGTTTAAGGATGACAAGGAGTCACATTGCTTGGCAAGTCAAGAAAATGTATTCTACAGCAAGAGTAGGCACTAGGTGTTGGACCTATCACTCCATCTGGCTTTATTCATTTCTCGATAAAGATTTAGATACTTGGTTCTGATGCTGATAGCCAATTTGACTAGCTGCTGAAAAGGAGGTTAAGAACAGGGCAGAATATGCTAGGCATAGATTTTGTCTCGGGAATCTATATGACACTGAGTTCAAGAATAAGGACACCAATCTCTTCTGCTAGCTAAGACTATAAGACCATCCATCCTTTTTGTCAAGATCCTTTGTTTTTGTTTTTTTCTTTTTGAGTTTTTCAATATGTCTAGCTAATGTTATGCACAAGGGTGCATTATATTCAATAACTGATCTGACTAGAGTAGAATACAGAAGGAAATTGACTTCCTTATTTTTAGAAGAAAATCCTTTGGCAATTTGTTACAAAATGTAGAAGGATTTTAAAATTATGGTCACTATATAATGGTCAAAGGAGTGAGAGCTATTACCCCATGTCCCTGGGTCCTGATCACTGATTCATATGACAAAGGGTGGTGCTGCATTTCTTGGCAATTAGTCTGAACCCTTTTTCTATGAACCAGGAATTGACTTCAGTTTGTTCATTTTGAATGGCATATGTGATTAAAGGGTATTTAACAAATACACTCAATTTGCAGTCATTAGCAAACATTTTACCCAGAGATGACTGTTATTACTTTGGACATCTGAAAAATAGAAATCTAACAGAAGGGAACCCAGCACAGATCCTTGATGAAGACCACTGATCGTCTTATTTGTCTGAGGAATCATCGCCCACTTGGATAAGCTGTGTTCTGTCCTTAAGCCAATTGGCTATCCATCTTATCAAGTAGGGATTTATGTTTAAGGCCATCAACCTATAAACAAATAATTCCATTATGTGACATGATGTCAGATACTTTAGCCAGATCAAGATAGGCAGCATGAATCGTGTAAGCACTGTCAAACACCTGAGTGACCTTCTCTAAGAAGCTACCATGATTCAGCAGGAAGGACCTGCACTTTATAAAGCCAAATTGAAGTGAGTATAATTTAATTAGGTCTTTGAAATCATGATTTATGAGGTCAATGATGATTCACTCCATATCTTTACAGAAGAGACTTGTAAGGCTGATAAGAATATAGTTCCCTGGGTCCACGTTGGATCTGTAATTATGGAGAGGCATTACTACACCAGTGCATTAGGATTCGGGGACATAGCCTGTATCAAGGTTTAGGTTAAACAGTTTGAGGAAGGGATCAACCCGTGCATATTTAAAAGTTTATTAGTCAATATGTTGTCTGGACACATGGGGACAAGTCTTCTTGGTCTTTGAGAGTACTTTAAAAATATTTTACTTAGTGATACCAGGGGAAAGGAGTGACTCAGGGAAGGTTTGAGTAGGTATGGTTATTTCAGGATAGATATTTTCTGCAAATTTGCTCTCCAGTATACTTGCAATGTCTTCTGAGTTTGAGGGGAAGCCACCATTACATTGAGCTTGGAGAAGAAGTGGGAGTTCATTATTAGTTTTCTGATGTAATTAAGGCAGGACTTGCAAATATATTTTGCTTCTGTTGTTAGTCCTAATTTGTATGATGCTTTACCATTCTTTGTTTTTAATTCTATTTGATGGTGTATGGTTCTAGCCTTATGAGGCTGTTTATCTAGTATTTTCCTTCTGTTATACAGTTTTTGTTTTTTTTTTTGTTTATATTTGTAGACTACCAGGATGGTTTATTTTACATTTACCACCATATCTGGTTTTGGAAGGTACTCATCTAGATCAACATATTTAACTAGATGAGTATGAAATCACTTGCTTAACTGGCTGCATAACATGGGGTCTACTGTGGAGCTGACATATGTAAATTTGAAGATTTCATCACATAGTTGTACAAAGTTGACATTTTGAGGTATTTAAAAAAGGGTGGTGCTTGTAACTGTGGGTATGGAAGTTGTGAAGGTAACCAAATTATGGTCAGAATTAAATAATAAAGGAGAGGACATGAAATGAGAACAGACAGAGGCTATGTTTGTGAGTACTAAGTACGCCATAGGTCAGTTTGAGGACAAGCTGATCCTAGATATTTTTGTTTACCCAGTCCAAGAATTACTGAGTACTAACGCTGAAGTCTAGAAGCTCTACTCAAAGGAAGGATTTTGTCTTCTCTACCTTCATAGAACAATCCTTCTTGTAAGCACCTAATCCAAAGACCTAAACTTCCACTGTAAGGCAAACAACTGCTTGCATAATAGCTTTCCTACCCAGTGCCTTCCCAACCTTTAGAATAGATTCTGTCTGCACATCAAGTAAAGTACCATCTTCACTACCTTCAAAACCAGCTTTGAAGATTGGATGGGCAACAGGCCTGGTACTAATGCAAGGGAACTACTCTTGTCATTACAAAAGTGATATGGCTGAGTGTCTCAACTGAGTATTAACATAAGAACCAACGTGGAGTGCTGCAGAAAAAATATCGTGCAAAATGTGCGCAGAACAATATTTGAGGTAGAGAAGAGGATGATATGAGAATGAAAGCAATTGCTTACCTATGAGATTTGTCAAAGTATTTCCTTTAAACTACCGTACAGAAAATATTTACTGCTATGGAAATTATTTATTGCCAATTGTTATACTTGACTGGACAGACAAACTCTTCATTTGACCATGTCAAAATAGAAAACTGAATAATCCCTTCACCAGTAAAAAAAGCCTTTAAATTTAAAACCTTTTCCATTCGTAAAAGGACAGGATCTTTTTTCCAATGCATTTAACCATATTACATAATTAGGTTGGGGGTAGGTGTAATGTTTGCCATGTTTACCTTACAGTCACAAGGTGCTAGGTTTGATTCTCACCTTTGTAAGGGAAACTGGCTAGGCTTAAAATGGCCCACAAGGGAGGCTAGCCTAGTACTTATCTGTGAAGATAAACATTTATTCTTGCACTATATTCTTATATAAATGATATTTTAAATCCATGTCATCAAGCTATCCATTGGCTTTCAAAACATTAACGTTTAAGGTGAATGTTATTTCCATTTTTAATAATTGCAATTCCTTGTAACATTTTTTAACAATTCTGGGTTTGCCTGATGTAACACCATCCATTTTAAATCTTGCACAGCTTATTTCTGTGCACTATTCATATGCCTGGCTGCTGCTTTTCTGATGTCATCCCTTTCATTTGTATACAAACATTCCCTGATTCTTATCTTAACTTTACTTGTTGTTTGTTCTAAAGACATTTTCTGACATTAGGTGAACTTGTAATCACCACACTTTTATGTGTGATCGCTAGTGTGCTTTTCCTGGAATTTTTAGCTTAGATCAAGATTGCAGTATCACGGAGAATTCCTCTTTCTCCTAGATGCAGTGATCTTGGAGTTAATATACATAAGTAGCAGAAGGAGGTGGCAGCTAATCTTGCCTCCTGTAAAAAATGCATGGGGTGGGGGGTAGGGTGCTGCACTTCTGTAGGTGCCATCCTTCAGATGAGAGTCAGACCATCAAACCAAGGTCCCATCTGCACAAGTTGCTGGTAGCTCAGGTGGATGTAAAAGACCCCATGGCACCCACCAAAAGAGACAGAGAGAGAGTCAGGAAGGTTCTCCGATGCCCTGGCTAAGTTTCCCCTTGTAGAATAAATACCACCTCAGATCTTCCCTGAAAAGAGGCTACTAGTTTAGTGGGTTCATAGCTTCATAAGTATATACTAGGCTAACAACCACAAGGGCCCTAGCAAGCCTAGCCAAGCTACCCAATTTTTTTTTGTGCCCTAGAGGTTATATCTGGAGTAGTTTTCAATTATTATATGTAACTTAGCACATAGTTGGTCAAGTTTTTACAGGCTGCCTCTGTCCATTACAGACTTAGGTGCCAGACTAGGGTTAAATCTCAATTTTCCATCTACTGGTCCAGTTTATATTTGAATATGGTTAGGGAAGAGCTCTGCTTCACCTGAATGGGAAGCCTAGTCCAGAGAAGGGGGAATTCTCTGAGACACATACATATCCCTTGTACAATCCTATTTATATTGCAGGCAAGGTTTAAGTCTCTGGGCTGGGTAGTTGTGATGCTATTTGTTTTGTGGATATGCAAAAGGTCCATCAGTGTGGATCCAAGGATACTGCGGGTGCCAGACATAGATCTGTCCTCAGCAATCTGCAGACGACAGAATATAAGGACATGGCTTTGAGGCAATCATCACTGGACATGCTGTTTATGCCCTGTATTCTTTTAATGAATAACCTCTGTGTGTGTTCCATTTGTTGCATGTGCCTGGTCAGGTGCATACTGAAGGGAGCATTGCACTCAATGATGGGTCTAATGAGGGCTGAATACAATGGAACAATGACTTCTTTGGACATGGATGCCATACCCTTGTTTATAAATTGAGCAAGATATAATGTACCTTAGACACATGATGGTAAAGACAGGTTACTGTCTATATATGTCCCTAAATCCCTTACTACTGGCTCTACTCTTAGACGATATGTTATAATATGGTAGTTTCCTTTGTTAACCAACTTTCCAAAGGGTACTATTATTTATATCTTGGCATAGAATTTTAAACCATGGTTCTGGCACCAATTATTTGTCTGTGTTAGTCCTTCCTACAGGATGTTAGTGTTTTGGGAGGATTCTATGACTGCTGATAGTTTGCAATCATCAACAATCTCGGTCAGCCAGAGACCTTTAATGTTGGCCTTGACTTCTGAGAAGTATATGCCAAAAAGAAGCAGACCCAGCACATAATCCTGAGGGACTCCACTAGTGACCATCCTGTTTGTGGAGGTGGACTTCCCTATCCTAACTTCTTCATTCCTGAGAACCAGCTGTCTATGCAGTGTGTAGCATAAGGGTTAATGCCTAATTCCATGAATATGTTAACAGTTCTCAAGTGAGGTATTGTGTCATATTCCTAGGGCAGATCAAAGTAGGCAGTATGCACTGTTTTGCACTCATTCATTACCTTGGTGACCTTCTCAAAGAAATCTACCAGATAGAGTAAACATGATCTTCCCCTGGTGAAACCAGACTGGACAAGATCCTATGTCATTATTTATCATTTCCATAATCATTTTTTCCATGGTTTTGCATATGAGACCAGTCAGACTTATGGATCTGTAGTTTCCAGGATCTGTAAATGGCCCATATTTGTGCACAGGGATGGCTTTTGCAGTTCTCCATTTATGAAGCACAAAGCTTGACTGCAGGCTGTGGTTAAAAAGGGACTCCAGTGGTCATGATAAGTCATGTTTCACACCATTTAAGAGACATCCTGGGATATTATTTGGGAACATCATGTTCTTGGTCTTAGAGAGTGCATTTTAAGACCTGCTCCCTAGTGAGAGTTGGGGGGGGGGGTATGTTTGATGGCATTTCTTGAAGGGTGACCAGGGAAGGGGAGGGGGTAATAGTGAAGCTGAATTTATTGGCCAGTATATTTGCACCATCTTCCAGCTCCATGTAAGGGCCTCCATTTGCTATTAGTTTAGCAAATTGTTGTGCACTCCCTTTGAGGCTGAAGACATAACTAAAGAAAGCATAATGGTTGTCCTTGACCTGGGGCCTATTCTTACCTCAAACCTGGCCTTGGTAGACTTGATTTGCCCTCTGAGGTGTTTCATTAGACTGATGCGTGTGTTTTTTATGCTGTTGGTCATTGCATTTCCTAACTTTTTGCCATGATTTTCTTAATTTTGTTGTGCACTCTTTTTACGTTAGGATTCTGCCAGGTTAGCTTGTTTTTTTAGTTTGTTCTGAACTTATTCTTAGTGGGCACAGCTGCCTCAATTTTCCTATTAACATTATTATACAGAGTTTATGTGAAAAATTCTACATAGGAAGCTGTGTTCCTAGGATTTGGTAGTGCTTGATATATGGCTAGATTATCACTTAGTAATAGGAAGTTTACCTTAGAATAGCTGCTAACTTACCAGAGAAAATGTTTCACTTGGGGGGTGCAGAATTCTCCCATGTTTGTGAAGACCAGGTTCAGTATGTTTTTGCATGAAGCAGGCATGTGGACTATCTGATCCAGGGTGTTTGCATTAAGAAAGTTGAGGAATCTATGGGCCTGCACATTAGTGACCATGCATTAATCCCAGTCTATAGTGGGGTAGTTAAACTCCCCTATGAATTGGGATATTGTATGGGACTTTGCCTATAGTAATTTGGACTTGGAGAAGCTCAAGTGCGTCATCATGTTTGACGAGCCTTAAGGTGAGTATTTTATGATGAGTATTGAGACACCTCCACCTTTAGTCCCTGTCTGTGCAGTAGCTGGCTTAAGTGAGTGGAAGGCATTGTAGCCCTGCACTGCCAGTGTGCTCTCTCTGGCTTTAAATCATTTCTCAGTAACTGCACAGATGTCTACATTCTCCAATGTGAGGAGAGTTTATAGGGAATGGATTTTTCTGTTAAGACTCCTGGCACTGAGCAGTAACACCTTTAGATTCCCTTTGATCGGTTTTGTATGTCAGAAGGTTTGTCAGTTTGGCATTGCTTAAAAAGGCAGTATGGGGGACAATAATGTTTTAGCTACTGTTCAGAAGCCTAGAGGACACATGTGCAGACCTTCCTTAGCAAAGCAATCTGGTCTGTCAACCATGTTCTAATAAATATTGCACCCCCTTGGAATGATACCAATAGATAAACCAATTAATAAAGTAAATCATCTTCTGTTCATCCTTGGTGAAGGTAGAATGCTGCTCAGTGCTACATTCATACCAACCTGGGATATATTGTCTGTAATCTCTATAATGTCTCTCTTCGGATAGTCTAGGGAGGTACATCTCAGATTGTCATGTGGACTATGACAGAGTCATACTTGTACTTGATGTTTCCTGACAGGAGTGCATGAGTGATACGGTGGATCCTAGATGCTAAGAAGCAGCTGACTGTGGCTCTCTCCTTGCTTAGCCTGGTGAGTGGGGCATCTGTGTGTCTCACTATGGAGTACCCTTTGACCAGAATACTGGGTCGACCAGTTGAATGACTTATAGGCTTAGAGTTTGTGACAGCATGGGTTGTGCCGGCATGTATCTTGCTGGGTGTTTCTACTGGACTAACCCAGTCTAGAGAGGATAAATAAAATTAGAAATAGAAATAAATAAATGGTTTTGCTTATTTTATTTAAGGTTGCATGTGTTAGGACAATGACATTTGCAGTTTTTGGTGATCATGTTTATAAGTTTTATTAAAAAAAGACTAACACATTAGTCATAGAGCTTATTCCAGTTAATGACTGCTATAAGTCAATATCAGTGTCCATTTCTATGTCATAATACATCTCTAATGCAGATACTTGCAAGTTTCACTATGCTAGCATTCACAGACTCCAAACTGGTCTGTTTTAGTAGTCATCCTAGTTTAGGTTCATAGGTTAGCTGACCTTCTGGGTCATTTTAAGCCAAGCCAGTCTCTTTCATAGGTGAGAATAAAACCATGAACCTGGTGTGTGTGAGGTAAACACCTTAGTCATTATGCCAACCCCCAAACTTTCCCTTAGAAATTTTTTTAGGTTTAAACTTACTTTGTGCAACCACATCACTGTTTTATAAGTTGGCCAGTGTTCTTGAATGCAGAGGCCAGCATTTGTTATTAATCTCTTTTATTACTGTGATTTTCATGTTATAAGTTGTATCAAAGCTGAACAACTGTCCGGAATACTTCTCACCTTTATTATAATGTGGTTTAAAGCTATCAACCCCCCCCCCACTCACACACATCAATAATAACCTGTGTTCTAGCCAGATTATGACAGAATCACACTGCTTACAGTTAATCTTCATCAAAAACTTCACTGCTTACTAATTAAAATCTTGCTGCAACACTTTATTTTATATCTTACTAATTCATCATATTATATGATGTTTATTAATGTTTCAGGATGAAAGCTCTTTCTATGAAAATAAGTTTGCTTTATGTTACATTTACATGGTTAGTAACAATTAATTCTATGTTTGGTTCACCTTTTAAACCCAGATCTAAATATAAGGTTGCTGTAAAACCATATTGGGCTACTAGTTGAATTCTTCAGTTGTTATTATTAATGACTGAATTCCTCAAATGTTATTATTAATGTTTGTGTCTTTTGGCTTTTCCCGGTTAGGGGTCGCCACAGCGGAACTCCGGTCTGCTAATGATTGGCAGTAGATTTTTACTTACTGGCTTGCCGGGCCTAACGCACAACCTTCAACAAAGGAACGCCCATTCGCACATGATTTTCATAAATCGTTTTGTTTGATTAGTCTCTCCTTTCTCTACAATAAGAGATTACCTATAAAGCAGAATTGTAAAATCACATTTTCAACCAAAGCATGTTGTACACAAATCATTCTTCAAATTCTCTCATGACATATAGTCTACATTATCAAACAAAACAATACTGACTTCAGTTTTATCCCAAATATACAACATTATTTCATCATATAATTCCATTATTCCAGATTCTTATTGGGATTTTTCTGAATCAAACTGATTACTCAAACCTAATTAATAGAGAAAAGACTATGATATTATTCAGACAGAAGTATAACATTATCATTATTCTGTAGAACATTTACCTGGAAATGTTTGTATGCTGCTTTACTTACTTCACATATTTATTTAACATTTGTTTACGGGGACAGAACCCATTTTCAGTGGAAGCCCAGGGAGAAATGCTCCAGATGCATGCCTTTGGAATAATTTATGAACAATGTAAGAAAAGACACTACCAAGTACTAAAGATAAAATTAAAGCTGATTGTCTGGAATTATAATAGCAATATTATAAAAGAATTTTGGATACATTAAAAATTATTTGCTTGAGCATTGTGGTCATACAAATGCCAATTATCTAAATATGTGTTATTGTTTAATTCTACTATTGCTATGCATATTACTAAAGATCATTTGCTAATTATGCAGAGATTCTTAGCAGCTGCTCATAGAACAATAACTAAGAATTCGAAAAACTAATCCCTCTTTTTCGTAGTTCTTAGACTTAACTATGATGGTTTATAAAAATGAAAACAGTATTATTACTAAGACAAGAATTAATCAGAATTATAATAACTTTGCATTTTGTCCTAAATTGTACTTATTGTTAGAAACTGATAGGAATAAAACTCTGGGAAGATACCAGATTTTTTTAATGTTGTGGGCTACATTGTTGTAAGCAGTTTACATTCAGTCAATTTTTTGAATTTATATAAATGTCATGGCACAACTTGTATATAGTGTAAGTAGCTGAATTTAGTTTTAGATACATTTTAAATATTTATACTTTAATTATTATAATTAAGCTATTAGTGTATAGTAAAATGTATATCCTGCTTGAGTCTAAATGTTGCTGAATTATATGACAAGAATGGTTGCATATTGCATGGTTTATCATGAAAATCTCAGTAAAGCATTTAAAAATTCTCCCATGAAAAGGATCCAAACAATAGGTCAAAACCTACAACCACTGCTGCAATCTCAACGTGTCTATTTTTTTCCAAAATGGAAACAAGTATTTGTAAGGCAAACATATAACAGGTTAAGCCGTGTTCTATCAATATGTTTTACTGTTATTGGCATAGCTATCTTGATGCGTAAATTTGCAAGGTAAATGGAATCTAGAACATTCCTTCTGCCATATGAAACATCACATTTTCTGCATTAAATTCCTACTATGTTTCAGAACTGATAGTAGATTTGAAACAAGAGTCAATAAGACAGCATGCTTTGCTTTACTTTAGGTAACTAATTTATCCCAATTAGTTTCTACTGCATCTATAATACATCTTAGGGGCGTGGGGGGGTTGATGAATATTTTTATAAATGCTGAGTAAGGTGCAAATGTGTACTAGCCTCATATTATTTTGCTGTTTCAAAGTTCTAGCATAAGCTCAGCTAAATTTGTCCTTTTCTACCCTTTCAATAATTATCTAAATTAAACAAATTATTATATATTCTGTTGGATCCCTCTTTAAACTTCTTAGTAGTCACTATGTCATAGAAGATTCAATCATTCTTGTTGATACCATTTTTTTTAATTGATAACTATTGTGGTTCCCTTATCTGACCTCCTGACAACTGTTGATTTTCTTAACATCCACATTCAGTAAATGGACATTCAGCCATGCTGAAGGGGGCCTGTTCCAGGAAAGAAGTAGAGCAGTACCATTCTGATGTACTATCCACTTTTTTGCCCATCTGTGTAGCCTGAAACAATATAATTCCAACCCCAGTGCACCTTCTGCACTCTGGCAATGGTGTATACACATGGCGCAATGTTGAGTCTCTTACTACTGTAATCCTCCTTGAAACAAGTGATTCCAGCACTATTTATGTACATAAGACAACAGACTGCTGTATTGCATGCAGTGTTATTAGTCTTTCGTTCTTCAGCACTACCAGCATTTATGTAAACACTGTATAGACCATACTGTTATATCATCTAGTTACACAGTTTCACTACCCCCTTAACTGCTTCCTGCATTGTTCATACACACTTTGCACAGACTTCAGTGATGCAAACTCTGCTGACACAGTTCACTTCCTCCTCCAGCACCAGTACTTTTTCATATAGAGAGCATACAGATTGCTCTTTTTCATATAGAGAGCATACAGATTGCTCTTTGATGTACCCTGTTGACAGTTTCTTTCCTCATAGTCAACCTCTCCAGTGCAGCTCACATGCAACGTTTACAGCTAAAATCTGAGTCTACTATAAAATAGCAATAACGGGACTGATGACTAAGTTTATTGGAACCAATTAATTAAACTTGGAATTCAGCAATACAGGAAGTATAATAACATTACAGAGTGTTTTACATGGTATAGTCCTTCCCTCCTCACTCTTCATACTCCTCTGACAAAAATATACCCACTCCAAGGTCATACAGCCTGAGGGAAGAGAGCAACCCCCCCCCAAAAAAAATACTTTGTAGTACAGCAGTAGTCTCTATTTTGATTAAATGCAATTAGATTTAGCGAGCTGTTTTGATAAGATCAGATACAGTAGTTCAAAATGTAACCAGTAATGAGCCCCAATATCTGTTGCGTACTCTGTGACAATAATTGTCACAGATCCTTAATGTCCTAACCTTGTATGCCAAAGGGGTACAATGGCACCCTGCTGTGTGAGTTATAAATGTGCTGACCCCACCATGCCAACTTCCTTATACAACTCAACACAGACTGATGAAAATATTACACTCATTTATTTCAGTCCAAACTGACTGCCATCAGAACAGGCACTGTCTGCATCATTCATCTGTCATCTGCATGATGTATTCGCCATTTGAATAGCAATGGTTTCAGTCACTCTGATTCTTGACAAATATATACAGGAGGGGTCAACAATCTTTTATATATGTAAATGCATCTTCCAGTCAAAGACCACTATATCCTCTTATAATAAAAACAGTATAATTGCTTGTCCATATGAATAAACACACTCTTTATAGTTTTTTTCTACATTATCTCCCCAAACTGCTTTGACCTTAATAATACAGTTTTAATTATAAAAGACTTTTTTTAATTTGGCAAAGAATCTCCATGAGAGTAATAAGCTCTTACTAAAGGAATGATATGTTTTAAACTAGCTCTGATCCTTTTCCCATAGTATTTCACTATAAAATAGAGTTAAAGATATTTATATAAGTATTTGACTATAAAATATAGTATTTAACTATATAAAATTTTATCCAAGCAGAAATGACATTAATTAAAACACTCATCTATTTACTTGTAAGTTCTGTAAGTGTATTCAAGATACAGTTAAGCTACTTCTAGTATTGATTTATAAAACTGTCCGTTCCTCTCTGCTTTATTAAAGCTTAAATACGTTTGATCTTCCTGCAGTTACAAAAACAGGTGAAAATATTAGCAACCTGATTAGGGCAAAGGGCACATGCTTGTGAAATAAGGACACAAGTGATGTTAATTTAAGATGTGTTACACAAATATCGTGGTAAATCCTAAAATGCGAGTAGCTAAATTTGGAAAAAGAGAGGAATCTGTAGGCATTCCTCCATAGGTCTTCCCTCTTTACCATTCTCCTCTCAGTCACCATTAGTGTAGATCAATAATTGGATTATGACATTTTAAATTATATCTGAAATGTATTATATATCCATAGATTGCTGAAATAAAATGAATCATCTCAGGACTGTTTGTAGTTTTGATTCATTCTTTATTAATGTTAATAATACAGTCAGGATTTTAGCTACCACCATCCTTTCTAGATTTAAACAGGAAGCAACTTGTTTTTAACTCCCAGAGGTCTGCAAACTCAGATGTTGTTGTTCTGTCATCTGTTAGTACATGATATAGCATTTTGTTTTTTTGTTTTTTTAAAAAAAAAAAGAAGTTTATATCCTGGGATTCAGAAACATGCCTAGTCTAATTGCAACATGCCCTCTGCAAGAAAGACTCGTGATGAGGTTAATTATTACTTAACTAGGTGGAAATTCACAGCCTATACCCATGCTAATTAAAAACTCTGCCTACAGAATCACAGCACTGGCAAAGAAAGAGGATATCTGACAACTGTGACTAGGACTGATATGAAGAAAACAGACAAGCACAAGCATGTATGTGCCTTTGTGCATGCAGACATGGTATGTGGGGATTCTAGAAGATCATAAGAAAGACATTAAATAGCAATCTGTATTTTGACCATAAAAATGAGTAGAAATTGATGTAAAGGACAGTAAGAAAAGAGGACTATACACAAGAAAAACAGATAATGTAAGAATAGATGTAGGGAAACAGAGAAAGGGGATAGATAGATAGATAGATAGATAGATAGATAGATAGATAGATAGATAGATAGATAGATAGATAGATACTCTATTTTCTAAGATCAGGTGCCCAATATATATATATATATATATATATATATTTTTTTTTTTTTTTGGAAAAGAAAATATGAGAAAGGATAGAAGGGAAAACAAGGGATGTTAACAGGGTGAGTTCTACAAGCAGGGGCACATGAACACATAAAATAGAGACAAAGACTGATGGGGAAGTGTTGATGCACATTTGGGTGGTGGGGCAATGGACAAATAGACATACAGACAAAGGAAGGACACTGATGATGGGGAGGACTGGATAACAAAAAGCAGAAGGAGGTGACACACACAAAGAAGGGAAGATCAGGATCGGGTATAGGGTGAGTATGCCCTTCTGTATCTGTCTGCCTTTGCAATGCCCAGGGAGAGGTTAGTCAGTACCTTGATCAGTGTCCTCTTTGGGCCCTACATGTGTTATTATCAGCAAAGACAGGCTATAATGTGACTCTGATATCTACTAGAAGACCCATTCCAGGAAATGATGTGGGCTCTCAGCCACTTGTCAGTCAGCTCTCCCACCCCCTTCACCACCTCCATAAGTTCCCTGTGGGTGACATACTACACACCTCTAGCAGTGTTAGTGGAGGGAAAAATGGTGCTCCCTTCCAATGAGCAATCACCAGAGGCCCATGGGAGACCTCCTGCTTGCCTACCTCCAACTGCACCCAGCGGAGAGGGAGGAGTGGAGTCAGGTGGAGGGGATGTAGATAAAGGTTGGGACCAGTAGGGGGACTGTGACCTGGACCAAGCCATTGGCACAGTTACGGTGGATGCTGTAGAACATTCTGACATAAATGCCAAGCAAAATAAATAAATAAATAAAGGCAGCGACAAAGGAAAGGAGGGAGGGAAGTGAGAGAAAAAGAAAGCAGACATCCTGCATACATATGGCAGATATTGACTATAAAATATGCAAGCAATCAGTATTATACAATGACACATTGCAAATTCCTGCCTATAAAAATAATGATGCTATGGCCCTGTGCTAGAATGCCCAGGCACAACAGCAGTGAACAACTAGTGTCCTGTGCTTTGTGTCTGCAAATCTGCTATGGGGCAAGTGGGCAAGAGTAGTGTTGTGCCTACAAAGGTATGTCCTCTGTGAGGAGTATTTGGCGTTTGTATCTATCAGACCATTATTGCAGATAGCCCTAGCTCACACTGCAACAATGCTACGCTATACAATTCCTGTGTCCTACTTGTGGGTGTGTGAAGACCATTGCTAACAGTGTGATGCTTCATACTTCTGCCATAACTCATGAAACCTCAGTGCGATGTTCTATACCTAGCATGCCATATGACAAATACCCTTGCAAAGGTCACTCATTAAGTTCCTGAAATTAATAACTATGTAAGATATCCATAATAAAATGCAGCTGCAGTATGCAAGAGGCAGTTCTGAAGCTGGGCAGTAGTACACAGGGGCTTAATCTGGCACTGTGCAAGCATAGTACTAGCTACGTACAGAATGTATTCAAAATAACTGTATGGCAAAAACATACACACCTCTTTACATGTAAAGCCTCTCCAGTTTCCTCTGATACAAAAGGGTGTTCTCCATAATAACATCCTGATCTAGAAAAAAGGAACATAAAGAAATAATAACGCACGTGTCCAAAAAGATCATATAGTAATGAGCAGACACATAGTATAAGTACTTACAATGCATCTGAGGTTCTATTGGTCTGACCTCTTCTTCCCACTAATTGAGAAGATTAAGATGGTGTATCCCCATGTCACTGCAATGGTGCCAGCAGTGCTCATGATAGCAAGGTATGCCAGTGGCATCAGACACTGCCCTAGAATTAATGTGTTAGGCATATATTTTTTATTGAGGAACCTCATGACAGTCCTCAGTCAAGCAATCCCAGTAATCGTATGCAGCAATTCCAAGAAGATTTTGCTTTCTTTGCTGTACCACTGGGGATCCTTGCAAAACTATGTGCATTTTCCAGCCATGAACCTTCACCAGTTCACATTCCTGAGAATTCTGGTAGTCCTCTAGTAGTCACCCTAGCCCACAAATTGATGGCATGGTATAATGATGTGTAGATGTGAACACTGGCATAAATGTGGTACCTCCATAGTATACGAAAGAAACTAGCTTTCACCAAATTCTTGTAAGGGATATTCCACCCGTGCATGATAAAGGCCCTTTGTAGGTGCCCATGTGAGTGCATGAAGATGAGGGAATCTCAGAACATAGCTTGGCTCATAGCGACAATGAATGGAAACAGCCATTCCATAATATTCATTTATTGATGCCTCATTAGCATAACACTCATGCTAGAAGCTGCAAAACTTTCATGCTATAAATCTTCATGGCCATCATGGGCCTTATGTCCTACAGAGTATTGTATATGTATATATAAGCTTGCTGACAGTGAGCAGAGGAGTTTGTTGTGTACTAAATGTTATTTTTCCTCTAAAGGTAAATTAATCTGTATCTAAAAAAATACTGGCATTAACTACTGCCATATAATTTTATGTTTGCTTAATAAGTATACATAAACCATGGTACTCATAAATGTGTGTTTCTATAGTAGTTCAGAGATACAGTCAAGCTGACAGTGTGATAGGTTTATATCCCTAACTGGTTGCAGTGCCATTTGTGTTCTACATATGTGAACATATGCAATACTGACATACTTGTAGTGGAAGCACAGAGGTCTGCCTTGTCAACTTTTATCATTGTCTAAACCCACTTATAGCTTGCTAATTGTTGATAGACTATGTATGCTGTACTATTCATTATTGTTATGGGGGGGGGACAGTAGTTTGTGACACACATCCAAGAGAAAGCAAAGAGGTGGGAAAATGTTACTGTGTGTGTGTGTGTGCTTTGTGTATCTGACACATAGTGGAGTAGATGGAGTACAAACTGTTTATACAGACTTGTGTTACACAAATTGTAAACAGTGTTTATTCAAAGCAACTCACTTGTAGGACCAGCATAGGAACAGCACATAAGTAAATATTTTATGTTTTCTAACAAATAATCAGAGGCCATGTACCCATTATCAACATATAGCACTTGAAACAATATTCTCATTTAGGCCAACAGAATGGTAGGTTGCAGCCCCCACCCTCCAACACAAATGTAAAGGTCTGGACAAACACCAGCATTCTGTCAATGTTCCTGTACTGAAGAATGCATTTATCTCATTCATTACTGGGTGACAGTTAGCATTGCTAAATAGTCAAGAATGCAAATAAGTATTGACAGTCCATTTTCATACTGTGCCCATCACTGCTGTGGAAGTTGCCCTAGGGCATCGGAGAAGCTTAACACCACTGTCATCCACATGTACAACCATTGCATTGGATGAAAAACATAAAAAATACAATTCTATGAAATTCTATATGAATTTTTAAAATCAAATTTAAGAGCATACTTGTGCTGTAAGCATAACCTGTGTATTTCAAAGATGTAAAGACCTGCAAAAACTGCCTGTGCTAACAGTGAAGTATAAGAAGTGCATAAAGATCAGGCTTCATTTTTATAATGGCTATGCAAATACATTTCTAAAAGCTTACAGTCTAAATGTCCTTGAATAATAGAAACATACTTTAACAAAATAAGTTCTTTTCTGCTACAAAATCTCCTTCAAAGAAATACCAATGTTCTGTTTTGACTGAAACAAGTCTCCTCACCTTCAAGTTCCCTAGATATATGGTTACCTTTTTATAGTGCAGAGTCAGCCCTCTGAACATTGGGAAGATGCTAATGAAGTGTGAACTCACTAGAATTGCTGAATACCAAGCTTTTTACATCATGTCGGAGATGTAAACATAGTGTTGCCTCTACACCATCGTTAGGTGCTAATAGCTAGCAACTGTGAGTGATTAGTGTGAATGAAGGAAAACAACAATTCAGACACCTTTCCTTGCAGTGGATATGTTAGTGAGGATACGCTTAGAAAGTGTGGAACTAACTTCAATGAGCGTTTAAATAACATCAGATACCACACATGTAAATTGTTTTTGCCATAATAGCACAAGTCTTCTGCCTTTGCTGAAAAATGTTGTTCACTGTTATGTATCTGCATCACACCTTGAAAGAAAAATGATAGTAAAATGCTTTACAGATTGCACATCTGATAGTAAAGCAGGCACAAGGGAAGGATGACCAGAATACAAAGTGAAGACAGAGTTGCATTTCTGAAAACATATTTTTAAATAATTGTGTGATGACTCAATGCACTAAATTTGGGCACACATGTACAACCAGCTCAGAATGTCCAACGGTATGAACTGTTAATACTGGATACTAAATGTGAATTGCTTGGTTGCACATGATTTGATTAGTATTCTAAAGTTGTGTCTGTGGCAAAGAAGGATAACCCACTACAACTGTGTAGTGGAAGTACAATAGTCTGATGGTTCAAATCCAGAGCTGTGTAATTGTTTAACCGTTGTTTTCCTTTTTAAATCATTTTTTATATTTTTATCATGTGTATGGCACATGGCATAGTGCAAACAGGGTTAGCTGATTAAAAAGTAAAAACTTTCATGTCAGCCACCTTATAGACAGCAAACACACTAAGCAGTATTGTCGTGTTGCATTTAGCAACATAGGCAGTAATGACTGCAGAAATTCAGTCAGTTACCTGTCTGTCTCTTATGACACAATGTGTTAATACAATGAGGCAAAAAAGAGACAACATAGGTAAAGCAGGGTTGGAGTCCTGCAGTAGTTATTTTTGCTGAGGAAAGGTCATAATGAATATTTACATAAGAAACATATCTTCACTTTTGCCTTTTACATTTGTATGTTGCCTACCTATGTACAAACAGGTATTACTAAAGGAAAGAAGTGAAAAATGTAATTTGGTTCACCTTCCTTTCCAACAGGGTTCACACTCTGGACAGTATTGAGTGTGGAAAATATACCTGCTGCCCACCTGTGGCAGAAGATGTAAATGCAGTGAGTCCATGGTCCAAAAACAGCTGAGACAGGGTTTAAATTCAATGCACTCCACCTTTTAGTAAGGGTGTCCCAATGTAATTTTTCAAACACTCTTGATTATAAAGGTAATACTACATGCCAGTAACTATGTATAGCAGGTTGAGTGACAAAAAAGTATCATTACTTCTTGCATATGAATACTTTTGTATGTATCATGTGTGTTATGTGTGTAACAAGCTTAGCATGACAGTGATGATTATGTTATAAAACATGCAGTTGCATATCTGTGATGGCTGCAGTAGTTTGCTGACAAGCATTTGCACTCCTTCCATAACCCAAGTATAACTGTAAAGCAGAATGTATTGTGAAGTGTGTATTGTAGCTCCAAATCTCTATTACTAAAGTCATGCTAGTCTGTACATTTCCAGTACATCAAACCTAAGAATGTATAAGCCAGGACCTTTTAATGTCACATGCATACAGTCCTAATTGAAATATAACACCAATCACTATTTAAGCTGTATATATTTAATGACCATGGTTGGCAGGGGTCTATAATTATAACCTCGAAGTTTAATACTTTGAATGCATAAAGATCGAACTTTATGCATTGAAGTATTAAACCATCAAACCCTAATAAAAATATTATTAAAACAAAAAAAAATAAAACTAAAGCATTTATGCAGGGGGGCAAGCCCCCTTGCACCCCCACACCCCCCGCTACTTAAATATACCAACTCCGAGATCGCACAACATTGAAGTAAATGGAAATCTCCCCTTATGGAGATTTCCGTTTAAACATTCGATGTGCGCTTTCGGTAATCTCGTGTCGACAATATCATATTCGATATTTTCAGACTTCGAGATTCTGATATAGACCCAATTGGCAGATATGTTTCTGTGGCAATGAGGAATAATCAGCTGCATGGAAATGTATGCATTTTCCTTTACATAGGTTTATATCCCACATTGTTCAACTTACTTTTAACAGTGTGTAACTCCCCAAAGAATATGTGCCAAGTGTGTAAGTCCCCAAAGAATATGTGCCGAGTCATCCCACTGATCCCTCCAATATCATGGCCTAAAAGCCAAGGCATTTATCATTTCAGTGTTGACCAGTGAAGAAAGTGTGACTAGGTGTAGCAACACACATTTCATAAATCAATGTGAAATGTCACATTATCCTTGCTGTTTCATAAACTCCCTTTTTTCCTTGCTTGGAAATGTTTCTCTTCACTTACCATCATGCAAACGTGGTTGGCATGGTTTTGTGTGTTTGTTCACTGGTCATAAAATGTGATATCACAAATTGGCAGGAAACCATTGCAACTGTTGTTGCAGGACCTTTGCAGACATGGCAGGAGATGGGAAGGATGGTACCAAATTCAGGGCACAGAGGTGAGGTGCAGAGGAGTCAAAAATATTTGTTGCACTCCTTGTGAAGCACTACGGGCATAGGCTGCTGCAGGGGGACTATACCGGGTCTCAGCATAAGGCTGAGGCTTGGAACAGCCTAGCCAAGGCTGTCTCCAGTGTAACTGGCATTTTATTCACTAGGGAGCAGTATAAGCACCATTACAGTGACCTAAAAAAAGCTCAAGGAGTCACAACTCGACCAGTGTCTGGATGTGTTTAAAACTGCTGACAGCCTCCAGTTGCGTAAGTATAGAGATTAAGCAATTTTAAATGTTACGGAAAGCCTTAAACAGCCAAAACTGGTATGAATAATGTTTTCATGTCTCTTCTTTCAATTTCTATTTTACAACTGTTGAGGATAACTTGGCAATCATGGAGGCACATGCTGAAAGGTTCGAGTGAACCAGAGAGGCAAGGGGTATGTATGCAGCACAACTAACCCCTTATTTAATATATTGTGATTTCATACATCAGTATCAAGTTTAGCATGCATATCTTAAGTGTAACAGCAAACATGCATGCTGGCTGTAGCATGCATATCTTAAGTGTAACAGCAAACATGCATGCTGCCTGCAGTAGTTCTTGGTAATTATGGTAGGCAAGTGTAATAGTGTATTTAGATTATGTGACTTCAATTCCACAAGTAATCTATAGATACACATCCAACAAGTATCATTTCTACATTTGACATGTGTGTGCCAATATTGGCTTTAATGCCATGTTGTTAAGTTAATCTCCAGTACCGTTTAAAGCTTATATGGATTATCTGTATATTCCAAGGATTACTTGTAACAATTCAGTCATTTTTTTCCATTTTGAAAGCTCTATCACTAGTATAATAAAAGGATATTTATTTTAATAATGCATGAATGTGACATATCATGTTTCTAATCATCTCTTATTTTTTGTGTCTCAGCTCACCCATTATCTCTCACTATTCTGATGTCATATCTTTCTGCCAACAAACCAAATACTTTTCAGCACAGGGAGGTAGGCCAATCACTGTGGCTCAACCTGCCAACCCCCCAATCAACTGCTGCACTAGCAGCCAGCACCTCTGGGATGTGACCTGCCAGTGCTGCCTCCACATCCCCTGCATGACCTGGCCTATCCACATGAGGTAACATTGCCGTGGCTGCTGTTGCATTGGTACCTTCCAGGAGTATTGGTAATTGGTAAGATAGTGATCACATCAGCCACCAGGAGCTTCCAGGGATGGTGCATGATGACATAGAAACTGGCCTTGCTACCCACATCAGCCACCTGGAAAGGTTCTTCATTAAAACAAAAAAAAAGATTCCCACATCAAGCAGTGTCACAGGGAACTGAGGAAGGGGACAGTGATGACAGTTCTGAGGGTGAGGACTAGATTGTCACTGTTCCAAGACTTGACCAGCATATGCTTCCAGAATCCCCTACCTATCCCCGGTCATGGTGACCTCCAATCATCTGTGTCCATCTCCATCCCTGTATCTGTATTGTTTGTCCTGTTTGTCTGCACCTGCTTCTTCACCTATGCTACCTACCTGAACCCCACATCCCTATGTGCCTTCCCCAACATTCCTCTTTATTTGAAACAAAAAAATGGGTACCTGTCCCACAAAAAAATTGTCCCTTACATAGCTCTTTACTTCACATGCGTCTTCTCAACATAAACTTGATTTGGTGTAATTGGATATACAACATGAATGCATTGCTGTCACCTGTCTGTGTTGCAGTGACAGTCCAAATTCATCAAATTTTCTCTTTATCTCCACATTACTGTTTTGAAGAAGTGGAGATCTATGGTTCTTTCCTAATTCTGTCCCGTAAATTCTGTTATTGCTTCTCCTTTGTTCTTCCCCCTGCTTGCCCCCTCATTTCACCATTGTCTTATCTACCCCATTTTCACACCTTTAATCTGTTGAAAAATTAGAATCATACACCACAGACATGGCCAGAAATAGCCCATAAAAAAGCCTTTACTTTTGTTCCTCTGTATTTGTGCAGAGTTTGGCATCACACACCAATGCTGAGCAGCAGTAAATGCTTGTTCATGTGCTATGGCAAAACATGGTGAGTTTTTGCCATCGGCCACAAAAGTCCGGTTATCTGTGTGCAATGGTGCTTAAAGCCACTACTTTGAAACCATTAGTCTGATAGTTCTGTACACTGCTAACACACTAACTTCCTATGTGGAGTGTTGACATTAATCACTTGACTGAAATTTAGTTTTTTTCCCCATATCATCAAGGGTTCAATTCTAGATGCCTGTCAATCAGTTCTTAATGTGATGTTATATGTCTGTGATATGTTTAATCACCCACATCTTAACATTTGCCCAGATTCTCATGGAGATGTATTGGATATGGGCTAAAAAAAATTATTTGCATTGACATCCATCCCCATAAATATTACATATTTAGCCAACCTTGTCCTGCTTGTCATAAACCTGTTGTCCCTGCACTAACCATTCTTTACCCCTATGGCAGTCACTTCATGCTGCAGAGCATGGCAGCTTAATAATGAGAACATACCAAGAATGTGCCCATGAATGTCCCATTACACCAAAAATTGTTATGTATATACCTGTCTCTCCTCATATTCAATCCTTCACTCCCACCCATCTTTGTGTGTGTGTGTGTGTGTGTGTGTGTGTGTGTGTGTGTGTGTGTGTGTGTGTGTGTGTGTGTGTGTGTGTGTGTGTGTGTGTGTGTGTGTGTGTGTGTGTGTGTGTGTGTGTGGTCTATTAAGTTGATGGATGTAAAAGTCATGTTATGGTTTCTGCATACTGGCATGACCCTATTGATGGATAACTGCTGCGGTGGTGGTGCTGCTGTAGCGTTGTTGCCTCACAGTAAGACGTTGTCCTGTTCAATTCTCAGTTAAAGCGTCTTCTGTGTGGAGACATGCGTGAATGGGCGTACCTTCGTTGAAGGTTGTGCGTCAGGCCTGGCAAGTCGGTACATAAAAATCTACTGCCAATCATTAGCGGACCGGAGTTCTGCTCTGGCAACCCCTGACCGTGAAAAAGCCGAAAGATACAACAACAACAACAACAACAACAGACATGTTACCTTGATTCAATAGGTAATCAGTGCTCCTATACTGTGCAAAGTTTCAAAATCTGCTACAGGATTCCCTTTGTGACATGTTCAGGTAATGATGGATAAAAATGTTCATCTAATATTATGTGGAAACTGTCTTTACTGTGAAGAAGCATACTCCACACACTTTTTGGGATATCTGGCCATACACAAATATTTAGGCATATCTGCTGAGTCATAATAGTCATTTCAAAAGATGAACCTCCCCTTGTCATTTGTAGCAAGCTGCAGTGGCAGCTGGTCACTTCAAATCAAAGGGGGTCTGCAGGAGACAGCTGAATGGGTAGGATCAATGGAAAGGGATGTGACCAACTAGAAAGGGGTGGAGTTATGGTACAGTGAGATCAATGCTGGCCATGCTTACCAATTTACATGAAATAAATGCTCAGTCACTATGGTGCATGCTGAATACTCTACACAGCACATTGTTACATGTATATACAGGTCGGTTTGAAGACATACCTCTGCAGTATGCTGCAAGCAGTACTCCGTAATCTGTTTCTGCACCTGATGAGAAGCTGTGTTTGGCAGATGTAGCCTGAAGGTAGCATGATTCACTGGAGTGTATTAAACCATTGCAGTATATAGTTAATTATTAATTTGTTCATCTCAAGAAGTTAGATTAAAACACTATAAAACCTTCTATATATGCCATTTACTACTCACTGTCATGAGGCAGAAATGAGCAGCTGGTCTCAGTGCATAATGGCCCTCAACAAGTTACCTTACATTTTGCTCCTATAGGAGCAGAAACCAAGACTGCAAAATATGTAAACATTTATTCTTAGAGGATAGAGGAAAAAAAAGGAAAGTACATTTGCTAGCATACTTTCACTGGAATTATAAAACAGATTCAGAGTGGAAATTTTATGTATGCTCAGTCAAAACCACAACTGGGACTTTAATTAAAGATGCTGGCTATCAGTGATTATGTCATCTTAACAGATTTTCATTGCTTAAAAAATCATCTAGAAAAACCATCAGATTACACATCCTAAATGCATTCTCACCCAATACGATTATCTTGGGCTTTTGATCTAGATGCACAGTTATACTGGCAAGCAAGTCTAGGCAATGATGGTCATCTATGAACCAAGCTGCTAAGTTGGGAAAATATCTGTTATTGGCAGGCTAGAAGGACATTACTGCCTGTGCCTATACTATTTGAATATATGTATGTGTAATGTGTGCCTAGAGTACATGTATTCTCTTTAAGTGTTCTTTCTCAAAATAGTAATATTTGGATTGTATATTATGTTCTGGATATATGAATGGCAAAAGTCTAAAGGAATGTGATAGCATTTGTTTTTTATTCACCATTCTTATGAGTCATATTTAACAAGGATGAGATACTAAGAAAAATATTAGCTCTATAATTCAATGAGTGGAAATTCTTAGAATGTAACATCCTGATTCCAGCACCCAGAACTGACAAGTCCCCCAATGTGTTTTTACATCTTTTTGGCTTTGCAGTGAGATCACAGTTGCATAAGCTGTTTTTTTTTTCCAGTCCTGCAGGGCATATCTCTCAGGAGCGGCTCAGAAAAAGCTGCCTGCTTAATTCCACCATAGGAACAACAGTGCAGCCTGAGCTAATTTTCAGAAAATCCATTTGTAATACCATACAGAACACAAATGTTCATAACTCTTTAACTATAAGAGCTAGACTAAAAATGTAAAAGCGAAAGTTGTTCAGCAGACACTGACCTTTCCAACAGTGTAAATGTTGATAGTGCGTATCAAAGTCATTATTAAATATTTGGCTAGGAATGCTGATATTGTGCATTTTTTTTACCTTTTTGGAAAAGCAAAGCACAATATCTTGGTCAATGTATGTAGACTCTTACAATTTGTATTTAATTTGTTTGTATTAATGTCAGCTTTAAAATGATACCTTAACCATTACTGTGTGATGGAGATATTCACAGAAATACGATTAAATAATATTTCTTATAACTGATAAATAAACAAAGCATAATATCTCATCACCTGTAACAGACAGAGGCTACATATCAGTGTACAAATTGTGTCTCAATGTCAGCTTAAAAATAATGTATCATCTTTGTCATCACCATGCTCCCTTGCAAAGATATGAGCATAATAATGAGAAGTATTGGAAATGTATAATTTTCATAATCCTACAAGACTAAACAAACTGTGACGTCTGTATATGTGTACAGTGCACAGACACAGTTCTTTTACCATGTTGTAAGGAGTAACACTGTCTTCAAAATGAGGTATTACTTGGCACACTGACATGTTCCCTTGCAAAGTTATTTACCAATAATTTCATAATTACCATAACCTAAGTCCAAAACAAACATTGATATCTGTACATGTGTACACCATACAGGTATAGTTCATTTACCATGTTGGAACTATCAATACTGTCTTCAAATTAGGTACTACTTAACGCATTCAGATGCTCCCTTGCAAAGTTATTTACCAAAATATGAAAAAATCATAATTTCCATAATCTAAGTCTGAATAACATAGAAACACCATTTAAAAAACAAAACAGCTAATCATCCTTTGTAGAGCAGGGCAGGGCAGCAACAGACTTCCTTAAGGTACAGAGTAATCTGCTATGACAAGCACACATCCCAAACTCAACTTATGCATCTGACATATTCATTTAATATCTATACAATGTATTACTATTTGTACCTTGCAGAATTAAATATGGCATGTTATCAGACACTGAAAAACACAATTGCAGAATTAAGATGAGAAAAAACAATCAGCTGTACAAGTCAAACTAGAAAATAAACTCAGAAGCCAGTATACATACCCCATAAAGAATTGCAGTTAAATATAAAACATCCTTAAACTAGCCATAGCAAATATTGTTCCATTACAGCTGAACCTCTCACTTATCTGTTACCTGCATAACATTTTGTTGCAAAATCTCATGGAATTTTAGGAACTGTAAAAAACCTTTTACATAACTGAAATGACCCAGCAGGCACCTAACAAAAATGAACATCCCTAAGACTGTATACCAGAAGGGCTGAAGCCATGTTACTTTTACTCCCCAGTTTGGTGCAAACTGTTCAATTGTCTATTCAAATAAAGAGGCTCTCAATTTTCATCTCCAGGCCCATAACCCAGCACTGTGTAAAAGACAATACAAATGTTTTTCAGAAACTTTAATCTGGGGAAAAGGGCACCAGAAAGAAATATGCCGACTGTCCTCCCACATATACACAGAATACAGAAAATTTTGCTTTACTACAAAACAAGATGATGAACACCACTTTTTGAAAACCCTCATCCAGTCTGTAGTTCAATGTGCAGAACAGCATCATATGCTTAAAAATGTCAGAAAGCATCTCTCAGCAGGTATGCTTCAGCTCAATCTTTTGGAAATCTTTGGAAATACACAGGTAAATGTAATCACGTGATCAAAATAAACATATTATGTTTCTTATTGTTTACCAAAAATAATACAGTTAGCTTTCACAGTCTGCTGGAATGCCTGAGCAAGAAGAAGTTCAATTTGCAGAGCCATGTGTTTGTACTATAGAACCTTGTTTTAAGGAAATATGTGCAACTGGTCCATGACTGTGTACAGTCGTCATTGACAGAACCATTACTTAATTTGGTAATTTGATTCTTTCACTTCTGAATGCCCAGCTGTTAGCATGCAATTATCCATGTGCCATACCTATTCTTCAATGGTGTCTTATTTGCTGACAGTTTTCTTTGTGATACAGCATTCTGCAATCTTCAGTATTTGTGTATTTGAGCCACATTCCTAACACCAACCCCCTCCAATCTAAAGATAAGTTTACCCCATCCAATATCTTTGAATCTCTCCTCCCAATAAATCCATTATAAATTTTTATGTTCCTGGCCTGCCTCACAACTTAATTTCCCAATTAATACTAGTTAAAATGTAATTAAAATTAGGGCTTCCTTACCCTTCTACCTCTAATTATCTTCAGTGACTAACTGTCTGTCTCCGTTACGATCACGAACAACAAAGAAATGAAGTAGCTACGTCTGGAGGATTTAGGAATTCAAATCTCAATTTTTGGATTTATTTAGCCCAAAAAAGCTGCTGGCAATGGCAGCACCACCACCATAGACTAATGAAAAGTACTGTGCACTGCCTGTACTGATTATTTCTCACTCTCTTTTTTGGAAAGGATCAGTAGCCATCCTGCCATCCACATCACGTACGCAACTGTGGATATGGCAGTCCGACCCCCTTCCACTTTACTGTGCGGTTAACTGCACAGACTTCTGGGTATCAAACATTGATGCAGTACTTTCCATTCTAGACTGCTGTTACAACAGTCCAAGTCCAGATTTACAGAAACAAACAAAAAAAAAAAAACTGAACTCACCGAGCATGCGCAGTTCGAGTTCCGGGACTTTGCAAGTCAGTCGGACTCGCTTAGAGCAATAAGTTTAACCAGACAGTTTAATTTATATTTTTTATTTTACAAAATTAAATGCATGCTTTTTTCTTTTCTTCACACAGCTGGTGGGGGTTACAGTCCTGCAGTTCAATGCCACAAGCCGCCACTGACAAGCTGTAAACACAATTAATTAGTGATTTGTAGCAAAGTCTGCAAAACAGCAAATAGTTGTAGAAATTTATTATGGTAAGCATTACTGATACAATTTGGGGAATACACACACTATACACTTATGGATTATCACATTTTAATTCCTGATCATATTTACTTAGCTAATGACATCCTGACACCATTTGTGAAAAAAAAAGTGAAGCACATGGATGTGAACCCTGGTTCACTTGTGCTCTGACCAGGAACTCACTGCTCTTACACCATCTATCACAGAGAAAACTAAGTAGTAGGTGCATTTTCCCCACTCAGTACTATCCAGAGTGCTGACAGCCATGCCTCACTTCTGATCCTGTTTGTGAGAAGGAAAGTAAACTGATCAGGTCAGTTACTGCATGTCCTTGTTTGCACACAGTTTAGCAAAGAACACCAGTGGACACTGCTACTTCACAAGTCCGAGTTGCATTCCTGAAATTCAAATCACACATGCTCTAATACTTTTGCATCATCCATGCAATCAGCTTCTCATTGATGCACTTTGTGAAAAGGTGCATGGCATGTGTAACTCTGGTTGGTGGGCTGTAATCCTCAAATACATGGTAATGCATTCATAAACACAAGAGAAGAGCAGTGACGCGTGCTTCACTGAGCATATGCTTTCGGATATTTATGTGTTCTCTACAGCAATGCACTTACAAATGATATATCAGTGCTTGGGCCATAGTCAGACTCCATATTTACAGCTCTTAACTGCATTATTATATTTGGTATTGGCGTATAATGACAGTAGTCATCCATGATCATATCCCATTGATATTGTCAGTAGCTTGTATTAATGTGGACATACCTTCATCTGAATATGAAGACACATAATTCCAAAGTGTGTATGTGTGTGTGTGTGTGTGTGTGTGTGTGTGTGTGTGTGTGTGTGTGTGTGTGTGTGATCTCCTGATAAACCAGTACATGTCTGTCTCACTTCTGCAATATGCATTTATGACAGCTTATTTTACCTAGGTCACCAGGATGTATTTATATGCCTTTTTCCATGTTGTGATCATAACATCATATCAGAAGTCCTGGCTTTTGTAAACAAGTCTCGTAATAGTATATGTTACCTACGACACTATGATGATGTCATTCCCTATGAAGTGCACTGTGACACTATGAAAATCATAATACTGTGGTGGTGTGAGTATTAAGTAGTGTGTTCTCTAGCCTGTGTAATTAGAGTAGGGGTTCTAGTCTCACAGCAGTCAGTGTGTGTGTGTGTGTGTGTGTGTGTGTGTGTGTGTGTGTGTGTGTGTGTGTGTGTGTGTGTGTGTGTGTGTGTGTGCATGTGTGTCTTTATCTGAGTGTGGGTTATCAGAAGAGCATGACTTGAGGTCCTGCCTCTCTCAAGTAGCATTCAGAAGATAGTTTTACACTGCTACATGAATCCACAGCAATTGCATACAGCCCTCCCAAATTTTTTTTCTCAATATACATTGATGATGTCATCCTCTATGAAGTGCACCCTGACAGTGTTATAGAGAGACATTTGTGGTGGTGCTAGTGTTACATACTGTGTTCTGCAACTTGCTTAACTTGATAGGTAGGGGTTCTAATCTCACTGGATAAAACGTGTGTGTGCTCCTTCAACTATCAATCTGGAGGCAATTTTACACCAGAACGTGAGTCCACAGTTATATCACACACACCTACTCAAATATCTTCTCAGCATACACTGATGATGTCATCTTCTTTAAAGTGCATTCTGATATTATTGTAATCAGACATCTGTGGTGGTGCTAGCTGTACATTGTATAGAATGAAGCTTCTATACCTATACAGGTGTGGTGCTTAAATTTGACCTCAGTCAACGTGTGTGTGTGTGTGTGTGTGTGTGTGTGTGTGTGTGTGTGTGTGTGTGTGTGTGTGTATGTGTGTGTGCTTGGTGTTATGTTACGGTCATTGTATGATGTTTTGCATCTCTTTTCATTCAACTTACACTCAGGAGAACCTCTAAAATAGATCCCTGAATCAAACATCCCTTTTTCCCTCTGTCCACATAAAAATCCATTCTGCAGAACACTGAGAATGTCATCATCTCAAAGATGCATACACACATCGTAAAGCAGAGCCCCTCCCTGATCCTCTTCAAACCATCCCCAGATGGAAGCCAAGCCTCTCCATGACCAGAAAAATGGAGATGTGATTGCTAATTCTGTCATGGGGTCATGCACATGTCACATATGGACAGAGGCAGACTGCATTAAGTTGGGAAAATATACACATATGCACATAATCCTGCTATTTTCCATTATGTATAAATAGCAAATTGTGTTTAAATCATATAATAATGGCTAGGACTTTATGTGCTCTTGGCCGGTAGCCTAGTAATGTCCTATGACCCTCTGAACATTGCACATGTCAATGTTGTTGTCATTCGCATGTGTTATGTTGAGGTGTGGATGCACTGTGTCTCTACAACAGAGTAGTTCAGTCTGTGAACTGAGCTACCATATTGATTGCCACTGCTGCCATTTGGTTATATGTTCTTTCCATAACAGCTATAGCAATATGCATCCTGAGGACTGTTGACATTTGATGATGCATTGTATATTGTTGCCTTACAAAGGCATGTGTTCTTGTACTGAAGTATATCAACACAGTTGTCATACAATGATCACAGTGACAGATGCAGTGTGGCACAGGTGTGCATGTGTATACTTATATGGAAATGTCATCTGACATACAGCAATATTACTTCATACTGATTAAATGAGCACATATACCTGGGTTCATCCAGATGTTGTAATGCTGTTATATAGAAAAACATATGACATGTTGGGATTCACCGTCAATCTTGGGGAATTCAGTGTATGCATTATTGTTCTGTTATTTACAAGGATTATGCAGGTGTTCCCAGCATCAATGTGTGACTATCAGCATTTGTGTCATAAACTATTCTGCATGAACCACTTCCACCTCAGCTGTCATGTGTCTACGTATGGTATCAGAGCCCTCACACATGCATTTCCACTGCTAAACATATAGGTATATGACAACGTGAAATAGGTAGAGTTATATGACTGTGTTAACAATTCCCCTATTTCGCATGCGATTCAGACCAAAAGTTAAATTTGGAGGTGATGTAGAGCCTGAAGTCCAGTTGTAGCCTAGGTACAGCTGTATTGTGACTGTACTGCGTCACTGACATATCACTACATCACATCAATTCAGTATTGCCACTTCATAGTTTGTGTGAATACATATGGATGCATGTCAGGATTTCACAGCATTATACAATTTTTACTGGCAATGTGAAGGGGGGCATTGATTGGGTTGCACATGTGCTGAGTATTGACATACACTTATAGAGGGTGCTCCATGTATTGTTTGGTATGTGTACAATATCACAGTGACAGCTTCCTCGATCATTGACACTAGACTTTGCACTGCTATAACTTCTGTGCACATGTGCATAATTGATGCATTGCCATCAGTCTCACATTCTGTTGTACCATTCATTCTAAGGGTTGGTGAATTCCTCTTATAGCATACTGACAATTACAGTTGTACACCTCTGTTTTGGCAGAATGACTATAATAAGCTACACTCACATATTCTGTCAATGCCACAGATTAATGGTGGTAATATTTCAAAAGTTTCCATGACTGTGCCTGTTTATATCTACATTTGTCTATAAGTATGTTGCTATGTGTCTATGATTATTTGAGAGGTATGCTGACATGTCAGTCATATTCAAGTAAGTAATTTTGCAGATCTTCAAACTATGCACATACTCCCTATTGTATATACCATCCTTGCTAAATGTCCTCCCCACTGAGCATGTCAGTAATGTTTATATTGCAACCATTCATCTCCATTGATATATAACCTTGTGTGACCATTGCATATGTACTATCATGTATGATAATATAATATATTTTCACGGGATGTGTAGGTAGCAGTACACACTGTGCTATGTATATATGTGCTTATTATAATGCTACTGACTTCTCTTGGAAGAGTACATAAATTGACATATCCCATCTTGGGGACATTGCTATATTTACAACACCCGCTTCTGTTTTGCTCTTTCCTATTATTCATGTCTGTGCACATTTTCATCAGCACACATTCCCTGCCTAATGTATGTTTCATTGTATTTGCCCTTATAGTTTCCCCCTCCATTATTTAATTCTGCAAATAACTGCTGCAGTGTGCAATGCTGTCAGTGCACTTTTCTTTACTGTCTTAATACTGCTGGCATTGCAGTATTTTAAACCCTGGTAGTGCGTCTGAGCAATTCCTCCAAGCAGATTTGCATTTAAACAAACTTGAGTGCTTCCTGTTTCTGTGTTCATGCTGCTCTGCAAGGTTTACCAGTGGCAGCACTGTTGCTGGCCATGAAACTATGTTTATATATGGGTAGGTGCAAGGAGTAACATGAATATGTGATTCTGCTGCTCAAGGTAACTCATAAACAAAGCCTACAGGGAGTTTATTGAATTCCCAAGAATATAAATGTTGCAGCAATTTTTGTTCAACAACCACAAGTTATACAAAAAATCTGAAATTTTATTATATACAGCATAGTCTTTTTTTTGGGGGGGGGGGCTTACATATTTGCATTACACCTACAAGTCATTTTTAACCTCACTATGTCTTCTCTGTCATCAAGAATAGCTATCCCATCTGTCATCACTCCATACAGATTTGGCCTACTTGAATGGCCAAAAATGTTGAATTCTTGCAACATACACCTCCAAAGTCAACAGAGTCAGATCATGGACAAATGGGTCCCTATGCAGGATAATGAATCAGGAACCCTGCAGCCATATCAGTATCACATTACCTTGCTGTTTCTACCTGTTTATTATAAACACTGTTCAAACCTGTCTGCACACTATTTTTTCTTTACTTTTACAATTACAACAGACATTTGGATTTCACTAAATTTTTTTTTCAGATTTTATCGCACAAACACTGGCAGCTATTTTCTATACAAAACAAAACACTCTCACATTGAAAATAAAGATGAGAAACAGTAAACTTATTTTGCCTTAAAACTCACATTCAGTAAAAATTAATCTGGCAATCCATTAAACTACTAGAGACATGCTGGGATTAATACTCAAATAGCATATACTAAAATACTGAGTAGTGTCCTCGTAAAAGGTGCAGGACAAAAGTGTAATGCATTTGCTAACAGTCTAGGACACCCCACTGGACACAAGTGCCCCTTTTTCAAGAGCAGATCTGCCTGGTGAAATAAATTGGAAGAGTCACATATAAGACAAATGAAGGCTGACGGAATCAAACTATGTACTAAAGGAAGCAGCTCTTTAACAGCTCATAGCCTTACTCATCTGCACAAAGTGCTAGACAAGCTGTTGTAGCCCAAATACATTAGATTTTATACCTGTGTGCCTGTGAAAACAAGCCAAATTAAAATGCATTTGTAGTTAAAATACTAACATTAAACTTACAGACCATGTTAAGCAACTTATTCACAGATAAATAATTCAGCTGTACACCACAAATCTATTAGTTACCTTTATTTTTAAATTAATATTTTCTTATTTGTTCGCTCCACTGTAACTGTTGATGTGCTGCATACCACTGTAAAAACATGTCTATCATAATTTGTGTGTATACTAATCATGTCTAAATATCTAAATGTATCTGTAATTTTTCTATGTGGAGCTTTTCTCCCCGGGCCTCTGCTGAAAAAGGCCTTTTTGGCTCAGTCAGACACCCCCGGTTAAGAAATGTAAAATAAAAATAAATAAATACACTGTCAACATTCAACAGAACAAACAAGCCAAGAATAACACCCAAAGAACATGGCTTGTATGATGGTGCTCCTATTTATTACAATGTATTTCTTTACACCATACTTACTCTGTTTCATAGGTATTTATTAAGGATGCAATCCAGGGGACCATTGAGGAGCCCATCCCAAATTTCTGGTTCCCCAAAGCACTGCCTGGTTAAGTAAATTGCCCCAAAACAGGGCATAAATAAGAGGCAAAATCAGAGATGTTCTGCAAATGTGGAGACAGATATGATCACTGTGTACTCTAAAACACTTAAAAAGTTAACATTAACATGTTTTGCATCAACATGTACTTATTTACTTTATTTTTCTTTTCTTTTTTTTGTCCTTTATTGACTGGGTTAGTCACATTAGGTTAGTGACCTCTTCTCAGGGGAGAACCCAAGGTGCTATTTATACTTTGAGGGGAAACTTGGCAAGGGTATTGTGGAACTTCCCCTATTCTCTTCGATAAGTGATGTGGGATCTTTTGCATCCACCTGTGCTACCAACAACTAAAGCAGAAAGGATCTTGGTTTAATGTCTCAGCCAAAGGAGCACACACTCAGGAATACAGCACCCATCTTGTGTTGTGTTGTACTGCAGTGACAGCAATTGATCTACCTACTATGAGAATATAACCAACAGCCTTCTGCACCAAAGGTGAGTGTGATACCTATTGCACCATTGACAATGAACCACAAAACAATAAAACTCTACAACTGACATTGGCAGAGTGCAATCCTCAGTGATTTAAAAATATCTATCTATCTATCTATCTATCTATCTATCTATCTATCTATCTATCTATCTATCTATCTATCTATCTACCTATATATACACAGTGGATATAAAAAGTTTACACATGCCTATTAAAATGCAAGCTTTTTGTGATATAAAAAATGAGACCACAATAAATCATTTCATAACTTTTCCCACCTTTAATGTGACCTATAACCTGTAAAATTCAATTGAAAAACAAACAAATCTGTTAGGGGAAAAATATAAAAAATAAAAAATGTACAATATGCTGGTTGCATAAGCACACACAATTAAACGTATACTTTGTTGTGTGTGCACACCTTCAAACTAATACTTTGTTGAAGCATCATTTGATATAATTACAACATTCAGTCAAATTGGGTTGGAGTCTATCAGCATGGCACATCTTAACTTTGCAATATTTGCCCACTCTTCCTTGCAAAAGCACACCAAATCTGTCAGATTGTGAGGGAATCTCTTGTGCACAGCTCTCTTCAGGTCACCCCACAGATTTTCTATTGGATTTAGGTCTGGGCTCTTGATGGGCCATTCCAGTACTTTCATTTTCTTCTGGTGAAGCCATTCTTTTGTTGATTTGGATGTATGCTTGGGGTCATTGTCATGTTGAAAGGGGAAATTCCTCTTCATTTTCAGCTTTCTAGTAGATGCCTGAAGGTTTTGGGTCAAACATAACTGGTATTTGGAACTGTTCATAATTCCTTCCGCCTTGACTAAAGCCCCAGTTCCAGGTGAAGAAAAGCAGTCCCAAAGCATGATACTGCCACCACCATGCTTCACCGTGGGGATGGTGTTCTTTTGGTGATGTGAAGTGCTGTTTTTGCACCAACCGTACCTTTTGGAATTCTGGCCAAAAGGTTCAACCTTGGCCTCATCAGACCATAACACATTTTCCCACATGCTTTTGGGAGACTTGATGCATTGTTTTGCAAATTTTAGCTGGGGGTGGATGATTTTCTGTGTAAGAAAAGACTTCTGTCTTGCAACCCTACCCCATAGTCCAGACATATGGAGAATACAGGATATTGTTGCCACTTGTAGTACACAACCAGTACTTGCCCAAAATTCCTGCAGCTATTTCAGTGTTGATGTAGGTCTCTTGGTAGCCT